>NW_022630609.1:0-92737 GCF_010909765.2 Amblyraja radiata | reverse complement strand
TCTCTCTCTCTCTCTCCCCCTCTCTCTCCCCCCCTCTCTCCCTGAAATCTGTAGAATGATCCCAACTGGAAACGTCACCAGATTGTTCTCCAGAGATGCTGCCCGACTCGCCGAGTTACGCCAGCACTCTGAGCCTTTATTGAAAATCCCTTGTGATTTTGACCATGGGATGGTCTTACAGAGGCAAGGAAAAGACCCAATTACTGATGACTGCTGATTGCTCCCGGCAGTTTGTAACGGGTTATTCGTGTTGTGTAACAGCCTTCAGTTGTGGTAGACTGCCTCGCAGAGATGTGGCCTGTTTCACGAAAAACTAATTGGAAATCGGAATTGAAACTGAAAGCAGAAAAAGATTATTCGCGTGGTTTGGACATTGTTGAACCCTTGGTTAAATTTGAGAAGACTTGGGGGAAATGTATTCAACACTTTCACACAACATAAATTACTCCCTCTCTATAAAACTATTTTACCTCTATAGGGTGGAACGGACATGACGACAAACAGACTTAAATTGTTGAAATTCTCAGCTCAGATTCTGTTTTGCTTTGTTTTGTTTTTCTTTAGTTTAGGTGGGGTTTTGTTTTTCCCTTTTTTTTTTCTTCTTTCTTTTTATCTTTTTTGGTTTTTTTCTACATATATAAGTTTTCTTTTAAAGATTTAATTATATTTACATAGAGACCGGGAGGTCTATATTCACTGTGTATTTTGACACTGGACTCATATTTAGGTTATACCTGGTATTAATGTAATCCTGATCCCTCTGTATCAATATCTCAGTCACTCTGTACTCACAGTCACCTGATTCTGCGGCTTTGCACTGACAATATAATAACTCTGGCACTGGCCACTCAAATCAGCTGCCCTGGACACTTTAATGACAGTTTTTACTGTATTTTAATGTTGCTGTTTTACCTGCTTTTAACTGTTTCATCAGGGATTGTTTTTACTGTTATTATATGTGAAATGTTTAAGATTTATGTGCGATGCTCCGGTATTCCCTGGGAAACGTCTTCTCATTTTGCACTGTACAACTGTTGCTTTGCAAGATGACAATAAAGGTTGATTGATTGATTGATTGATTGATATCTTTGTTATGTTTATCAATATCCATCCATGTTCTCCAGAGATGCTGCCTGACCCACTGAGTTACTCCAGCATTTTGTACCTATCTGTGTTCTCCACAGATGCTGCCTGACCCGCTGAGTTACTCCAGCACTTTGTACCTATCCATGTTCTCCAGAGATGCTGCCTGACCCACTGAGTTACTCCAGCATTTTGTACCTGTCCATGTTCTCCAGAGATGCTGCCTGACCCACTGAGTTACTCCAGCACTTTGTACCTATCCATGTTCTCCAGAGATGCCGCACAGATGGAACAGTTTAATAACAACACATTAAAATCTGCCCTTCGGCCACTCGGCAACCTGGGCTGATCTGATCTGACGACCCTCTCGTTAGCCCTGGGTGGAACACTGTTGATGGGCAGTTTATGTAAATGATATCCCATTGTGACGTCATACGCTGCTAACTGCCAGTGGACACTGCTGACAAGCAATTTATGTAAATGAGATCCACATTTTCTCAAAGTGGCATTTTGTTAAGTTTTAAATGTGAATAACTTGTAAAATATACCATCAATGTGAACGAAACTTGATACACCGCACCACAGGAGAATGGCGAGGAAAGTGGTCCAAATGTTTTAGCGCTCTAGTGTACTGCTTTGGTGTAATTCAGGCTATGACGAACACTCACGCACACATACAAGATGAGTTTTAGTAATATACTAGACCAAGTGTACTCAGTTTTCCTCAGAGATGAATCTTTGCCTTACCGGTACATTCACGCCACCTGTAGGTGAAGCAACAGCCCACATCACACGGAGACAGTCGTTGCCTGCCTCAGATTCAATATATTTTTACACATAAATTATGAATAAAGATAAGAAAATGTTTCAAACACAAGTAATATTTTCTTATTCCAGTAGCAAACACATTAAGGATTAAATGAAAATAATAAATTCTTTAACTTTATGAATATCTCACAATTGCAGATGAATGAACTGAACTAGAACTGGGAGTGTGTGAGTAGTGAGTGAACAGCAGAACAAGAAGTAGACTGAAGAAGGGTCTCGACCCCAAATGTCACCTATTCCTTCGCTCCATAGATGCTGCCTCACCCGCTGAGTTTCTCCAGCATTTTTGTCTGCCTTCGATTTCTCCAGCATCTGCAGTTGTTTCTTAAGCAGAACAAGGACAGGAAGCTGTTGAGTTGACAGAATTCTAGATCACTTCCTTGGTGGAATAGTTCACAATTTATACACTGTTTATTCAGCATTGAGTTAGCTTGTTTATCCCGAATGACCTTTGACAAATCCCATGATTCCTTGCGTTTATCGAGATACCGAACTCGCTTATTAAAGGACGTTCCTTCAGGAAGGAGATGAGGAGGAATTTCTTTAGTCAGAGGGTGGTGAATCTGTGGAATTCATTGACACAGAAGGCTGTGGAGGCCAAGTCAATGGATATTTTTAAGGCATAGATAGATTCTTGATTAGTACGGGTGTCAGAGGTTATGGGGAGAAGGCAGGAGTATGCAGTTAGGTGGGAGAGATTGGTCAGCCACGATTGAATGGCGGAGTAGACTTGATGGGCCGAATGGCATATGAAGAAGAATTAGATTTGTGGCTTGATATTTGTTTTGAGACATTTGAAACACAAACTTCAGGTCCAATTTCTGATTCTACAACAATCTGTTGTATGGCACCTTCAGCTATGGAGTGTGTAGTTTGCTGTCCAACTTCTGATAACCACCTCTTTACATCTATCTATTATTATATTAAAGTCTCATCTTGACCACTTCCTGTCTATGTTAATTGATTTTAGAAAAAACGCTACCTATATCGCTATGATTTTATCACCATCTTACTCGCAGTCCTTCCTATGGAAATGGAAATGAAAATGAAATGAGTTGTTTGGCCTGCCCTATGCTTGAAATTGAAATGGGTCTTATCAACTGCAGAAGGACCTCTTTGCTCCTATACGCGACTCCTCTTGTTATAAAGGCCAACATGCCTGGATCAGAAAAACGGCAGAAATCGGCAATATATATTTCAATGGTATATGGACACACTGATCTATTCTGTATTTATTTATGCCTACTATATTCTGTTGTGCTGAAGAAAAGAATGAATTTCATTGTCCTATTTGGGACACATGACAATAAGCTCCCTTCAATCTTGAATCTTGTGTCACTTCCCTATTCTCGTATCAGTTCCCAGTCCTGTGCCCAGATATTACCACTCTTGGTCTATCGGAGACTAACTTGAGCCTCGCAAGTTTCTATAGTTCAGCAATTTAGTCATGCCATGTTTCAACATTTAGCTCCTGGTCACGAACGCATTAAATATTGTTTCCCCTTTTCCTCCTTCACGCTCCCTCCCTCCATAAAATGGGATCCCATTGTGATGTCATTGTGGGGTGGAACACTGAGGAGCGGCAGACAGGTTTCTTTATGTGTTTTTTTGGTTTTAAACGTGAATAACTTGCAAAATATGGCATCAATCGGAACAAAATTATTTTTTGCACATCACAGAACAATGGTGAATAAGGTGGTGCAAAAATTGTACCTATATCGTGTACTGTTTTTGTGCAATTATAGGTACAAACAGGAACACAAATATAGAAACAAGATGAGAGATTTTATAATAAACAAGACTAAGTGGGGGATGGGTCTTTCTGGAGCGTTAGTGTGGGTGTTGTGGGCTGAAGGGACAGGTTTCCAGAGGGCTAGTATGGAGATTGTGGGCCGAATGGATTCTAGGGCTGGTAGGTCAGTCACTCAGGCCTGGTGGGCTGACAGCTCAGTCACTCAAGCCTGGTGGGCCGGCAGCTCAGTCACAGGCCTGGTGGGCTGGCAGCTCAGTCACCCAGGCCTGGTGGGCCGGTAGCTCAGTCACAGGACTGGTGGGCTGGCAGCTCAGTCACTCAAGCCTGGTGGGCTGACAGCTCAGTCACTCAGCACTGGTGGGCTGACAGCTCAGTCACCCAGGCCTGGTGGGCTGGCAGCTCAGTCATAGGCCTGGTGGGCTCGCAGCTCAGCCACTCAGGTCTGGTGGGCTGGCAGCTCAGTCACTCAGGCCTGGTAGGCTGGCAGCTCAGTCACTCAGGCCTGGTGGACTGGCAGCTCAGTCACTCAGGCCTGCTGGGCTGGCAACTCAGTCATTCTGGCCTGGTGGGCTGGCAGCTCAGTCACTCAGGCCTGGTGGACTGGCAGCTCAGTCACTCAGGCCTGATGGGCTGGCAGCTCAGTCATTCTGGCCTGGTGGGCTGGCAACTCAGTCACTCAGCCCTGGTGGGCTGGCAGTTCACTCACTCACTCATGGATGGCAGTTGACTCATGGCTGGTGGGCTCACACACACACACCCTCCATCACACAAACACACTCTCACATGCACACACACCCACACCCTCCATTACGCACATACACTCACACCCACACACACACACACACTCCATCTCACACACACACACACAATCCATCACACACATGCATACACAGCCACACACACCCAGACACCCTCCATCTCACACACACCCAAACACGCACACGCACACACACAATCCATCACACACATATACACACACACACACACAGACACACACACACACACACACACACACACACACAAACACACACACACACACACACACACACACACACACACACACACACACACACACACACACCACACACACACACACACACACACACACACACACACACTCACAGCCACACACACACACACACACACACAATCCATCTCACACACACCCAAACACACACACACACACACACACAATCCATCACACACACACACTAACACACAACATATATATGACAGTAAAGCTCTCTTGAATCTACTCACGCGGCTTCTGGAGTGAGCGGGACCTTTGGACTAAGCACAGTGCAGGCCAACAATTCATTTCATTTCAAGCACAGTGCAGGCCAACAATTCATTTCATTTCAAGCTCAGTGTGGGATAACGATTCATTTTATTTCAAGCATACAGCAGGCTAACAATTCATTTCATTTCAAGCACAGTGTAGGCTAACAATTCATTTCATTTCAGGCACAGTGCAGACTCACAATTCAGTTCACTTACAGTGTAGAATCACAGTTCTGGTCTCAACTCTCACTCACCATCTTACTGGTGACTGAGAAACGTCCAGCCATGTGGCTTTATTTTCCTGGCCTCCCAGGAAGGGGCGTTACCTTCATCATGGTGACTGACAGGCGAGAAGACCAATCTTTTTTAAACATTCTTTTAAAAAAAATAATTTCACCAATCGTAAAAATACTTGTGGGGTTGGAGCGGACGAGGACAGCGGGTAAGATGCACAAAACAATCATAGTGATATAGGGTTGCTTTTTTTCTAATATTTATTGATAACTTCAAGATGAGACCTTTAGTAATGGTATAGATAACAGACCAAGTGGGACACCTGTCAGATGGGAGGCATGGTCCCCCCACGCAACCCGTTCCCCCAACACAATATTCCACCACTCACCCATAGCCTCCAACTGCGCAGGGGCTGCTAAATTTGCCATATTTACCCTCCCTCATTTTAAACTTAAAATAATGCAATTGCATTTGCTAGCTGACAGAACTCGGTGTACTGTGACTTTAAAAAAATGCAATTGCTCTTTAAAAATATCTTTACTGCCAGGAATATACTTGCTGCAAGGATATTTTAAAAAGGGATTGCAATATTGTAGCTTGCCATTGCACTTGCTAGTGCTGGCAGGACTGAGTGTCCCAGGATTGCAACATTGTAGCTTGCCATTACACTTGCTAGTGCTGGCAGGACTGAGTGTCCCAGGATTGCAACATTGTAGCTTGCCATTACACTTGCTAGTGCTGGCAGGACTGAGTGTCCCAGGATTACAACATTGTAGCTTGCCATTACACTTGCTAGTGCTGGCAGGACTGAGTGTCAAGGATTACAACATTGTAACTGGTAGGGTTACAATCCCATTGTGAAGTCATAGCTGCAGAGGGAAGAATGTGTCTCAAATTTGGGTTATTTTAATTAAAAAAGTTAAATAACTTGTGAAATATCACATCAATCAGAACGAAACTTGATACAAACCACCACAGGACAATTGTGAATAAGGTGGTGCAATTTCTTTAGCGCTATTGGGAACCGTTTTGGAGTGGTTCCGTGATCACAATTACACAGACACGCACACATACATACAGTGGCTTGCAAAAGTATTCATACCCCTTGAACTTTTCCACATTTTGTCAAGTTACACCCACAAACGTAAATGTATTTTATTGGGATTTTATGTGATAGACCAACACAAAATGGCGCATAATTGTGAAGTGGAAGGAAAATGATACATGGTTTTCAAATTTTTTTACAAATAAAAAACTGAAAAGTGTGGCGTGCAAATGTATTCAGCCCCCTTCACTGTGATACCCCTAAATAAAATCCAGTGCAACCAATTGCCTTCAGAAGTCACCTAATTAGTAAATAGAGTCCACTTGTTCGTAATCTAATCTCAGTATAAATACAGCTGTTCTGTGAAGGCCTCAGAGGTTTGTTAGAGAACAATAGTGAACAAACAGCATCATGAAGCCCAAGGAACGCACCAGACAGGTCAGGGATAAAGTTGTGGAGAAGTTTAAAGCAGGGTTAGGTTATAAAAAAATATCCCAAGCTTTGAACATCTCACGGAGCACTGTTCAATCCATCATCCGAAAATGGAAAGAGCATGGCACAACTGCAAACCTACCAAGACATGGCCGTCCACCTAAACTGACAGGCCGGGCAAGGAGAGCATTGATCAGAGAAGTAGCCATGGTAACTCTGGAGGAGCTGTAGAGATCCACAGCTCAGGTGGGGGAATCTGTCCACAGGACAACTATTAGTCGTGCACTCCACAAATCGGGCCTTTATGGAAGAGTGGCAAGAAGAAAGCCATCGTTGAAAAAAAGCCATAACAAGTCCCGTTTGCAGTTTGCCACAAGCCATGTGGGGGACACAGCAAACATGTGGAGGAATGTGCTCTGGTCAGATGAGTCCAAAATGGAAGTTTTTGGCCTAAATACAAAACGCTATGTGTGGCGGAAAACTAACACTGCACATCACCCTGAACACACCATCCCCACTGTGAAACATGGTGGTGGCAGCATCATGCTGTGGGGATGCTTTTCTTCAGCAGGGACAGGGAAGCTGGTCGCAGTTGATGGGAAGATGGATGGAGCCAAATACAGGGCAATCTTGGAAGAAAACCTGTTAGGGTCTGTAAAAGACTTGAGACTGGGGCGGAGGTTCACCTTCCAGCAGGACAACGACCCTAAACATACAGCCAGAGCGACAATGGAATGGTTTAGATCAAAGCATATTCATGTGTTAGAATGGCCCAGTCAAAGTCCAGATCTAAATCCAATTGAAAATCTCTGGCAAGACTTGAAATTTGCTGTTCACAGACGCTCTCCATGGCCTACTCCTGCACCTATTTTCTGTGTTTCTGTGTTTCTATGTTTCCTTCCCCCCTCCTCCTCTCCTCCTCCACTCCCTCATTCATTTCTCACTTCCTCTCCTTTCCCGTGCCCTCAATCACTCCCTCCATCCCTCCAGGTGGCGGCGATTTCCAAAAGAACGCCGCCACCTACGACCGTCATTTTTGGACACCTAGCTCAGAGACCCCTCCGTCTTCCTGGACCAGAGGATTTTTCCTATCGATGAAAAATCAGAGAGATATTAATGTTTTTTAAATATTCCCCATTCTCACTGCTGCCCCCGTGGCGGCAGGGGGGGTCTATAAAACCCGGAAGTGTCGTGCCTCAGTCAGTCTCTGCCAGACCCAGGAAGCGAGAGGGTCACGGCTCTCTGAGCTGCGAATAACACTGAACGCACGTCTACTCCACAGTGAGTCCCCTCGATGCGGCTGTAAAGTGATTGCAGTCCAACTGTTTGCCTCACCTTTTAAAAAACGTTTGTGTTCACAAAATGAAATTTGGTTGCCAGGTGGCTGCAGCCCAATTGTTGGCCTCGCCTTGGCTTTTAAAATTGTTGCAACAGTTGGCTACCGGTCCAAGAATCCATTCGGCCCACAATGTCTATACTAGTCATCTGGAAACCAGTACCTTCGGCCCGCAACATCCATACTAGCGCAACAGACAGCCCCCCCCCCCCCCCTCCCCACTTGCGAGCAATATTGGAATTGGTGGAGAGGTGGAATATTGAGTTGGTGACCAGCCCGCCCGTGTGATGCTGGGACCCAACGGGTCCCACTTAGTCTACTCCAATACTAAAATGCCAAGTAACTTCAGAACATGGTAAACATACAGTGTGTAAACCGATGATTCAAACGTTTAAAGCCTCCTGTGGAGGCTGCTGCTGCTGAAGCAAAAAGTGCTTTAAATAAGTCCAACAATGCCACTCACCATAGACAGAGCAGACAGCTCTCTTGAATTATTCAATGGCGTCTTCAATCTGTGCCTTTTGCAGTCAGCGCCATCTTGCCACTAACCGGAAATGACGCTCTCAGCTCCATCTTGCCGCTAACTGGAAATGACGTCATCGCCGCCATCTTGCCACTAAGCAGAAGTCACGGAATGAGCGCCAATTTTGCACTTAAACCCAGTCCTGAACTAATAAAATATTTATTCACGCTTTATCCATCCGAATACTGTTGCAACGATTTTAAAAACAAAGACAGCCAATTTGGCAAACACTTTACAAGCACATCGAGGGGACTCACCGTTGAGTAGACGAGCGTTCAGTGTTATTCGCAGCTCAGAGAGCCGTGACCCTCTCGCTTCCTCCGTCTCGCAGATACTGAGTCAGGTACGACACTTCCGGGTTTATATTCCCTCCCCCCTGCCGCCAGCGGGGGCAGCAGAGAGAATGGCGGCATTTAAAAAAACATTAATAACTCTCTGATTTTTATTCAATGGGAAAAATCCTCCAGTCCAATCCGGCGGAGGGGGACTGAGCGAGGTGGCCAAAAATGACAGCCGTAAGTCGCGTGTTCTTTTGAAATCATGAAACAGAAAGTCAGAAAGCGGTCAAGATCTTAGTTTTAGTAATATAGATTGGAAAATTATCACCAATGCATCCACGATTTCTAGAGCCACTTCCTTCAGTTCCCTGGGATGCAGACCATCAGGCCCTGGGGATTTATCAGCCTTCAGTCCCATCAGTCTACCTAACACCATTTCCTGCTTAACGTGGATTTCCTTCAGTTCCTCCATCACCCTAGATCCTCTGGCCACTGGTACATCAGGAAGATTGTTTGTGTCCTCCTTAGTGAAGACAGATCCAAAGTACCTGTCATCTGCAATTTCCTTGTTCCCCATAATAAATTCATCTTTAAGTCTTCAAGGCTCCAACTTTGGTCTGGACTATTTTTTCCCTTTACACATACCTAAGAAGCTTCTACCATTCTCCTTTACATTCTTGGCTAGCCTACCTTCATAACTCATCTTTTCTCCCCTTATTGCCTTTTTAGTTATCTTCCGTTGCTCATTAAACATTACCCAATCCTCTTGCATCCAGCTCATCTTTGCTTCGTTGTACTACTTCTCTTTTATTTTTATGCTGTCCCTGACGTCCCTTGTCAGCCCCTTACTCCCCTTGGAATCTTTTTTCCTCATAGCTAAAGTTCTCAAAGGTCGTTGTAATGCATAAGATATCGACATGAATATAGAGTCTGTAGCTTGTTTCGGGTATGCACCAGTTACCTCTACTGAGGTAGAAAGACGTTTTTCTCAACTGAAGAATATTCTGTCTGGCACATGGCATAGTTTAACAGCAGATAATTTGAAAAAAATGCTAGTAATTATGTGCAATCAGGCAACTTTGATCATTAAATATAGTATTCCTTTATATTGTCATTTTTAACCATATTTGGTGGTGGAAATACATGCCTTTGCTTGTAAATAAATGCCTTTTTGTGATTTTTATTATGCCTTTTTGCCTGCCTATTTCAGAGTTGTTTAGTGCCGAAACATCCTGGCTCTGGTAATTGCGAAAGAGATTTGCACGAAATGCTAAAATTACCAAACCAGTCATATGTGGAGAGAAGGAATCAAGGAAGTTGATACAAGGAACTGCTGGTACTGGGAACAAATATCCTCCCACAAAGTTTCAGAGTGACTCGGGTGGTCAGGCAACATCTCTGGAGAACGTAGACTGGTGACGGGTCACTTCTCCAGATTTTAGGGAACGTGGCACAAGATTTGCTGCCGTTCCTGCTTTTTCTCAAACCCTTTGATTCCGTTAGCACAAAGAGCCAAATCTCTTGAAGAGCACAAATAATTATCTATTAAAGCAAACACAAGTAAAACGCAGAAACTATCAATAAAGAAACAATACAAAATAACACTTACTCCCCTCTGCGTATTCTTGTCTGTGACTCTCCTGTCTACACATCATGGTCCAAGCTTTTCCTCTATCTCTCGCTCTTTTCTCTTCCCAAGGTGAAGCTCATGCTCTCATGGTAGATCCCTGTATTTATATAATATTTTTTATCTCTAAGAATATATCTCTAAATTATCTCTAAGTGTTGCAGGATAAGTACAAGTCTCAACATACAAAGTGTAAAATCCAACAACTATTCCCATCCAGCCTGGGTGTGGTCACATTTCACACGATGAACGGCCAGGTTATTGATTCATGTACATGCAAGCACACAGCAGATTTCAACATTTGCTCCACTCCATGCAGCGGGTAGAGCTACTGCCTCACAGCGCCAGAGTCCCGGACTCCATCACGCAGTGGATGTGAAAGTGGGACAACATAGAACTCGTGTCAGAAGGTCATAAGGGATAAGGAGCAGAATATGGCCATTCGGCCCATCAAGTCTACTCCGCCATTCAATCGTGGCTTATCTATCTCTCCCTTCTAACCCTATTCTCCTGCCTTCTCCCCATATCTGTGAAACCCCTAATAATCAAGAATCTATCTATGCCTTAAAAAATATCCATTGACTTGGCCTCCACAGACGTCTGTGGCAATGAATTCCGCAGATTCACCACCCTCTGACTAAAGATATTCCTCCTCATCTCCTTCCTAAAGGAATGTCCTTTAATAAGCAAACTCCGTATTCGAACTGCCCAGGTCATGGGCCATTCGGGATAACTGAATGATTCATGACTCCGCTATCTCTAAGAGCCCTCTCTAGCTCTCTCTTGAAAGTATCCAGAGAACCGGCCTCCTACGCCCTATGAGGCAGAGAACTCCACAGACTCACCACTCTCTGTGTGAAAAAGTGTTTCCTCATCTCTGTACTAAACGGCTTACTCCTTATTCTTAAACAGTGGCCCCAGGTTCTGGACTCCCCCAACATCGGGAAAACGAGTCCTGCCTCTAGCATGTCCAAACCCTTAATAATCTTATGTGTTTCAATAAGATGCCCTCTCATCATTCTAGATTCCAGAGTGTACAAGCTCAGCCGCTCCATTCTCTCAGCATATGACAGTCCCGCCATCCCGGGAATTAACCTTGTAAACCTACGCTGCACTCCCTCAAAAGCAAGAATGTCCTTCCTCAAATTAGGGGATCAAAACTGCACACAATACTCCAGGTGTGGTCTCATTCGGGCCCCATACAACTACAAAAGGACCTCTTTGCTACTGTACTCAACTCCTCTTGTTATGAACATGCCATTCTCTTACTTCAATGCCTGCTGTACCTGCATGTTTACTTTCATTGACTGATGAACAAGGACCCCCAGATCCCGTTGTGCTTCCGCTTTTCCAAACTTGACAGCATTTAGATAATAATCTGCCTTCCTGTTTTTGCCACCAATGTGGATAACCTCACATTAAACTGCATCTGCCATGCATCTGCCCACTCACCCAACCTGTCCAAGTCATCCTGCATTCTCATAGCATCCTCAGTTCACACTGCCACCCAGCTTTGTGTCATCTGCAAATTTGCTAATGTTACTTTAAATCCCTTCATTCAAATCATGGATTTAATGCCACATGATGACAGCCTCTGCCTACAGTCTGTTTGTTTTTCTAACTTTTTGATTTTTAGTTTGTTAAAAAAATGTTCTGGAGGATTGTTTCAGTATTTCAATGTGGGGGAGGGGGGTATGGTAGGGGGGAACCCATTTCCAAGTTACTTCCTGGCGAGGAAGCGACTCTTTTCCGAATCTGGACCTCGCCCCCCTCTCGCGACCTACCAACTGGATTGGCGAATCCTTTCATTACCGGGGACCGGAGACCGGAGACCGGACCAGAGTCACAACGGCGGCGCAGCACTGGATTCATCGTGGAGCAGGCGATGCCTTACCTGGATCGCCGTTTGAAGCTCCGGAGTGTTGGGCCTGCTGCAACTGTGGTTTGCGGTGCTCCCAGCACGGGCGGCGCTGACCAACACTCTCATGAGTCCTGGGAACCCTTTGCCGGGGGTCACCCATAGCGGCGACTACGGAGGGCTCGGGGCCCCGACCACGTCTGAACAACAGGACAACAGAGGAGGTGGACTGAACTTTGGTGCCTTCCCTCACTGTGGGAAACTTTGATTCTGCTGTGTAGGGATGTCTATGTTAAAGACTATTTTGTTCTGTGTTCATTTTTATTCGTATGGCAGTATGGTGACCACAAATTTCACTGTACCAATTGGTACATGTGGCAATAAATGTTTCTTGTCTTGTCTTGGTGTATATTGTAAATAGCTGCGGTCCCAGCACCGAGCCTTGCGGTACCCCACTAGTCACCGCCTGCTCTTCTGAAAGGGTTCCGTTAATCCCTGCTCTTTGTTTCCTGTCTACCAACCGATTTTCTATCCGTGTCAGCACTCTACCCTCAAAGGAACTCTACTTCCTAAAGGAACGTCCTTTAATAAGCGGACTCGTTATTACAAATGCGCATGCCCAGGTCATAGTTTATTCGTGATAAACATTCTCGCCAGCTGAGCGACTGTGTGTGTACGGACCTGCATATTCATTTCAATGAGATTTATCAATAAACTAGACTAAGTGAGACCCGTAGGAGATGTTTCGGATTGAGACCCTTCTTCAGACTGAGATTCAGGGAAAGGGAAATTAGAGAAATATACGGTGATGTAGCGAGATATAGAACAAACAAGTGGGACCCGTTGGGCACCGTTCCCCCAACGTAATATTCCACCACTAACCCATAGCCCCCAACTGTGCAGATGTGGCTCATACCCCCTCATCCCCCAACACTCCATCCTCTTCCTCTTCACCCTCCCTCTTCTCTCCCCTCTCCTCCTCCCCTAACCCGCTCCGTCCCCTCTCCTCACAACAATGTAAGAAATCTCTCATTGCACAGGCTGGAACACTGTTGATTGGCAGCAGAGATCCCAACATGGCCATATGTGAACCTATCTATATTCTGTACATCTATGTTCTTGTGTCACTTCCCTATTCTCGTAACAGTTCCCTGTCCTGTGTCCAGATATTACCTCTCGTGGTCTAACGGAGCCTGATGTGAGCCTTGTAAGTTTCTATAGTTCCACAATTTAGTTATGCCATGTTTCAACACTTAGCTCCTGGTCACGTGAGCATTAACCCTTGATCTCCCTTTTCCTCCTTCACACTCCCTCCCTCCAAAAAAAGAGATCCCATTGTGATGTCATTGTGGGGTGGAACACCGATGAGGGGAAGACAGGTTTTTTTGTTTTAAACGTGAATAACTTGCAAAATATGAGCAAAACCTATTTTGTGCACATCACGAGGACAATGATGAATAAGGTGGTGCAAAGATTGTACCACCACCGTGTACTGTTTTTGCGCAATTAAAGTGACTAAGCTGCCAGCCCACCAGCCCTGAATGACTGAGCTGCCAGCCCACCAGCCCTGAGTGACTGAGCTGCCAGCCCATCAGGCCCGAGTGACTGAGCTGCCAGCCCAAGAATCCATTGGGCCCACCATGTCCATATTAGCCCTCTGGAAACCAGTCCCTTTGGCCCACAACACCCATGCTAGCACTCCAGAAAGACCCACCCCCTACTGGCCACCAATATTGGAAGTGGTGGAGAGGTGGAATATTACGTTAGTGGACCAGCCATCCCGTGCGAACATGGGACGCAATGGGTCAAGTCAAGTCAAGTCAAGTTTATTCGTCACATACACATACGAGATGTGCAGTGAAATGAAAAGTGGCAATGCTCGCGGACTTTGTGCAAAAAGACAAACAAACAAACAACCAAACAAACTATAAACACAATCATAACCACACACATATTATTTTACCTATTAATATAGTGGGCGGAAGGAAAAACGTTCAGTAAAGTTAGTCCCTGGTGAGGTAGGAGTTTACAGTCCGAATGGCCTCTGGGAAGAAACTCCTTCTCAACCTCTCCGTTCTCACCGCATGGCAACGGAGGCGTTTGCCTGACCGTAGCAGCTGAAACAGTCCGTTGCAGGGGTGGAAGGGGTCTTCCATGATTTTATTGGCTCTGGAGTTGCACCTCCTGATGTATAGTTCCTGCAGGGGGGCGAGTGAAGTTCCCATAGTGCGTTCGGCCGAACGCACTACTCTCTGCAGAGCTTTCTTGTCCTGGGCAGAGCAGTTCCCAAACCAGATGGTAATATTTCCGGACAAGATGCTTCCCACAGCCGCTGAGTAGAAGCACTGGAGGATCCTCAGAGACACTCTGAATTTCCTCAATTGCCTGAGGTGGTAAAGGCGCTGCCTTGCCTTACTCACGAGTGCTGCGGCGTGTGATGTCCATGTCATATCCTCAGAGATGCGGACTACCAGATATTTAAAACAGCTCACCCTATCCACAGTATCCCCATTTATCCTCACTAAGGTCCCACTTAGTCTAGTATTACAATAAAACACTCTTGACTCTTGACTATTGTCTATTGCAAGCTCCAAATACAGTCCCCTAAAGGCTCAAGGGAATCACAGCTTTAGTGAGACTGCATTTTGCTGGGCTGGGTTGGCATCGAGGTTATTGGCTGCATCCATAACGGCGGATCCGAATACGTTCAGACCGGCGGCGTCACCAATGTAGTGAGACAAATTTTAAACTACACGGGCATCTGAAGAGCACAAGCTGGACAACTGACCACTGTCAACAGCCAGGTCTACATTCACATGACAGGGTTCCGGCCCCTGACGAGGGTTCTGTACAAAGTGACGCCATCTGGAAACTTGAAATGTTCCATCAACGATGTCTTCGAAGCAGCTCAAATAACTGCTGGGAAACCCACGCAGGTCACGGGGAGAATGTACCAACTCTGTACAGACAGCACCCGTGGTCAGGATGTAACCCGGGTCTCTGGCGCTGTGAGGCAGCAACTCTACCGCTGCTCCACCGTGCTGCCCTTAATCCCCTTGTATATCTGTTCAAGTGTAAAAACAATGTGCAGGACGGAGATAGATTGCTTCCGGCAGCTTGGAAATGTGTTATTCGTGTTGTGTAACAGCCTTCAGTCAAGGTAGTTTGCCTCGCGGAGATGTGATCTGTTCCAAGAAAAACTAATTGGAAATCTGAATCAAAACTGAAAGCAGCAAAAAGATTGTTCACGTGGCTTGGGCAGAAAGACACAAAGTGCTGGAGTAACTCAGTGGGCAAGGCAGCATCTGTGGAGAATGTGGACAGGTGACTCCAGCACTTGGTGGAGTCAGGAAAAGAGTCCTGAACTGAATTGTCTATCCGTGTTCTCCAGAGATGCTGCCTGACCCACTGAGTTACTCCAGCACTGTACCTATCCGCGTTCTCCAGTGATGCTGCCTGACCCGCTGTGTTACTCCAGCACTTTGTACCGATCCATGTTCTCCACAGATGCTGCCTGCCCCGCTGAGTTACTCCAGCACTTTGTACCTATCTGAGTTCTCCACAGATGCTGCACAGATGGAACAGTTTAATAACGACACATTAAAATCTGCCCTTCGGCTACTCGGCAAGCTGATCTGATCTAATCTGACGGCCCTCTCGCTAGCTCGCTGCGTGCCCGATCCTAACGCAGAACCTCCACAAAACCTTTGTGCTTCGGGTAACACCTGCACCAAGAGCCTCTGCTAACAAGGGCTGGTGAACTACGCCGGTCATCATGCACTGGGCGAGATGGCTGGGGAAAACGCACCACACCCACCGCAAACTAGGAACAACACACACCCTCCACTCAATCTATCCAATACTAAAGGGCAGGCATTTCACAGTTAAATGTCTTATATCAGATTGGCGGCTCCTTCACAGGGACAACCCTGGACTCAGTTTTCCACGGAGATGAATCTTTGCCTTAAAGGTACATTCACGCCACCTGTAGGTGAAGCATCACACTGCTGGTTGGCAGACAGGAAACAAAGAGTAACATAGAAACATAGAAAATAGGTGCAGGAGTAGGCCATTCGGCCCTTCGAGCCTGCACCGCCATTCAATATGATCATGGCTGATCATCCAACTCAGTATCCTGTACCTGCCTTCTCTCCATACCCCCTGATCCCTTTAGCCACAAGGGCCACATCTAACTCCCTCTTTAATATAGCCAATGAAGTGGCCTCAACTACCTCCTGTGGCAGAGAATTCTAGAGATTCACCACTCTCTGTGTGAAAAATGTTTTCCTCATCTCGGTCCTAAATGATTTCCCCCTTATCCTTAAACTGTGACCCCTTGTTCTCGACTTCCCCAACATCGGGAACAATCTTCCTGCATCTAGCCTGTCCAACCCCTTAAGAATTTTGTAAGTGTCTATAAGATCCCCCCTCAATCTTCTAAATTCTAGCGAGTACAAACCGAGTCTATCCAGTCTTTCTTCATATGAAAGTCCTGACATCCCAGGAATCAGTCTGGTGAACCTTCTCTGTACTCCCTCTATGGCAAGAATGTCTTTCCTCAGATTAGGAGACCAAAACTGTACGCAATACTCCAGGTGTGGTCTCACCAAGACCATGTACAACTGCAGTAGAACCTCCCTGCTCCTATACTCAAATCCTTTTGCTATGAATGCTAACATACCATTCGCCTTCTTCACTGCCTGCTGCACCTGCATGCCTGCTTTTAATGACTGGTGTACCATGACACCCAGGTCTCATGCATCTACATTCACGCCACCTGTAGGTGAAGCATCAGCCACATCACACTGATACAGTCGCTGCCTGCCTCAGATTCAACATATTTTTACACATAAATTATGAATAAAGATAAGAAAATGTTTCAAACACAAGTAATATTTTCTTATGCCAGTAGCAAACACATTAAGGGTTAAATGAAAATAATAAATTCTTTAACTTTATGAATATCTCATAATTGCAGATGAATGAACTGAACTAGAACTGGGACTGTGTGAGTAGTGTGTGAACAGCAGAGCAAGAAGGAGTCTGAAGAAGGGTCTCAACACCAAACGTCACCTGTTCCGTTGCTCCATAGATGCTGCCTAACCTGCTGAGTTTCTCCAGCATTTTTGTCTGCCTTCGATTTCCCCAGCATCTGCAGTTGTTTCTTAAGCAGAACAAGGACAGGAAGCTGTTGAGTTGACAACATTCTAGATTACTTCCTTGGTAGAATAGTTCACAATTTATACACTGTTTATTCAGCATTGAGTCCGCTTGTTTATCCCGAATGACCTTTGACAAATCCCATGATTCCTTGCGTTAATCGTGATACCGAACTCGCTTATTAAAGGACGGAGATGAGGAGGAATTTCTTTAGTCAGAGGGTGGTGAATCTATGGCATTCATTGCCACAGAAGGCTGTGGAGTCCATGTCAATGGATATTTTTTAAGACAGACAGAATCTTGATTAGTACGGGTGTCAGAGGTTATGGGGAGAAGGAAGGAGAATGTGGTTAGGTGGGAGAGATAGATCAGCCACGATCGAATGGCGGAGTATTGATGGGCCGATTGGCCTTATTCTGCTCCTATCACTTATGACCTTCTGACACGAGTTCTATGTTATCCCACTTTCACATCCACTGCCTGATCGAGCCCGGGGCTCTGGCGCTGTGAGGCGGAACCTCCACAAGAGCTTTGGGCTTTGGGTAACTCCTGCACAATATTGTCACCTTTTATCTTTGAAACTTTGAACTAAATGGCAAATTATTCGATTAATAGAATAGAATACATTTATTGTCATTGCATAACAACTGTACAACGAAATTCCATTGCATCTCCTTCGGTGTGTACATAGAAGACACGGGATAAAAGATTAAAAAAGAACAAAACACAACAGCCATTGACTCACATATACACAAGATCAGTAAAGAAAATAATAAATAGGTATTAAAAATATTTTTAAAGAATATAGCGCATTATCTTGCACCCCAAATTATACTGTGCTTCCCCCAGTGTTCTCTGTTAGAGTTAAGTTCTTGGTTTCTTGGTCCTACAAAATATTCCAAATTGAATTTAAACTGGAGGTGGTGAAGGGAGGGATTAAGCCAAAAGGGTTATTGGGAAGAAAGAGCTACTTTAAATTCAGTTGCATCTGGTTGGGTAACTATAGTTGGGTGGAGATTATTCCATGCTTTAATTGTGCGGGGGAAGAACGAATTGCTGTACACATCTGTCTTTGTAGCTGGGATCACAAATTGGATCGAATGCCCTCGTCTGCTCCTAATTGATTTGGGTTTGGTGTAGGTCTTGTAGTCTTTTATCGCACATGGGTAGAAACTATTTTTTAGTCTACAGAGACCTGTATCGCCTCCCAGAGGGTAGCAGAGTGAAAAGGTGGTTGGCAGGGTGGGATGTGTCCTGCTTGAAGTTTGTGACCCAACGCAAACATCGGGCCCTGTATATATCATCCAAGGAGGGCAGGTTAACGTTTATAATGCTCTGTGCAGTTTTTATAATTCTCTGCAGCGCCCTCCTCTCAGCCACAGTGCAGCTAGCAAACCACACCAGGATGCCATAGGAGAGGATACTTTCCACGGCGCATCGGTAGAAGGACAACAGCAGCAGCTGTGAGACGTTTGCTCTCCGCAGAGACCTCAGGAAATACAGCCGCTGCTGTGACTTCTTCACGAGGGTGACGGTGTTCATTTGCCATTTGAGGTCCTGGGAGATGTTTATTCCCAGGAACTTAAAGCCAGTGACTCTCTCCACCATGTCTCCTTTGATGTATAAGGGAGCAGGTTCCTCTCTCCTCTTCCTCCTGAAGTCGACGACAAGTTATTTTGTCTTTGATGGGTTGAGTACCAGGTTGTTTTTGGTACACCAGACAGTCAGTTTTTGGACTTCCCCCTGTAGGCAGACTCGTCGTCGTTGTTTATCAGTCCCACCACAGTCGTGTCGTCCGCAAACTTGATGATCCTGTTTGTACTGTGTGTTGGGATACAGTCATAAGTGTATATTATATACAAGATGGGACTCAGCACACATCCTAGTGGCGCTCCTGTGCTGAACGTCAGGACTGGGGAGTAATTGGACCCCATCCTGACAGTCTGTGGGCGGTCTGTTAAAAAGTCCTTAATCCATCCGCATGTGTTTGCGTTAACACCCAGATCAGACAGTTTGTCCACCATTCTGCTGGGGATGATTGCATTAAATGCAGAACTAAAATCTACAAATAACATCCTCACATATGAGCCAGGACGCTCCAGATGTGCCAGTGCAGAATGTAGAACTGTGTTGATGGCATCCTCCATTGACCTATTAGCTCTATATGCAAACTGATGCTGATTCCAGGGTGGATGGGAGTGAGGACTTAATGTGGGCCAGGACCTGCCGTTCAAAACGCTTCATCACAGTTGAAGTGAGAGCAACAGGTCTATAGTCATTCAAGCTGGTAATGGCTGTTTTTTTGGGTACAGGCACGATGGTAGCAGTCTTAAAGCATTTAGGGACAGTGCACGTTAACAGAGAGAGGTTAAAGATTTTGCTAAAAACCTCCGCCAACTGGTCTGCACAGTCCCGCAATACTCTCCCTGGGATGCCATCTGGTCCAGCAGCCTTCCTGGGGTTGACCCTGCGGAGTGTTCTTCTGACGTCCTCCGTACTCACAGCGAGTGGCGGGTTGTCAGTGCTGGGTGCGGCTGCAGGTGCAGGCTCTGCCTCATTCAGCTCAAACCGGGCGAAAAAATGGTTGAGCTCCTCAGCTAGCGAGTTGTTATTGCTGCAGATGATCGCCCCCCCCCCCCCTTGCCCTTATAGTTTGTGAGTTGTTGAATGCCCTGCCAGACACGCCGAGGGTCCCTCTCGTTGAAATACCCCTCTATCCTTCTTCCATAGGCTGTCTTTGCCTCCTTAATGGCTCTCTTTAGTTTAGATTTGGCAGTGCTGTACAATTCATCACTGCCAGATCTAAAGGCTGAGTTCCGTTCTCTCAGCAGGTTCCTGACATCCCTGGTCATCCATGGTTTATTGTTTGGGTAGCACCTGACCTCCCTGTTGACAGTGACGTTGTCAATACAGTTCTGTATATAGAACATGAATGTGGATGTATGTTCATGTATGTCCTGGTTTGCAAACAAGTCCCACTCGGTGCGCACAATACAGTCCTGAAGTTGGCCGGCAGCGCCCTCGGGCCAAGTCTTTATGCTTCTCACACTGGGCTTGGTTCTCATAATAGAATAGAATAGAATAGAATAGAATAGTTTCTTTATTGTCATTGTAACATGAACCATGTACAACGAAATTGTAAAATGTCAGCCAGTTAGTGCACCATTCAAACATTTCTAAAAGCTAACGATACATACAAAGTAAAATATTTAAAAAGATAAACAACTAAAATAAATATCATAAAAATAGCACGCATAAACACCCAGCCCTACATCCTTCTGTCGATTTCATGTATGTATGTATCGCCCCTGCGTTCCTTGGCGGCTACATTTAGTGCCTTTATAGCAGTGGGGTAAAAACTGTTTTTAAGTCTGTTTGTCCTTGTCCTTGTAGATCTGTACCGTCTGCCTGACGGTAACAGTTCAAACAGGGAGTGTCCGGGGTGGGAAATGTCCTTTATAATACTCTGGGATTTTTTGATGCAGCGGGAACTGTGTAAGTCCTCCAAGGTAAGGAGAGGGCATCCGACAATCCTCTGGGCGTTGTCAATGGCCCTCTGGAGCGCTTTCCTCTGAGCCGCTGTGCAGCTGGTGTACCATACGCATACACAGTATGTTAGGAGGCTCTCAATGGAGCACCGATAAAAGGACAGCAGCAGTCTCTGAGTGATGTTATTCTTCCTGAGCACCCTCAGGAAGTGCAGTCTCTGCTGGACCTTTTTCAGCAGCGCAGAGGTGTTCACGCTCCACGTCAGGTCCTCCTCAATATGGATTCCCAGGAAGCGGAAATCCGCCACCCTCTCCACACAGTCCCCTCTGATAATTAATGGTACCATGTCCGTTTTATTCTTCCTGAAGTCTATTATTATCTCCTTGGTCTTTAAGGTGTTAAGGAGCAAGTTATTTTCTCCACACCACACTGTCAGCTGCTCCACCTCATCCCGGTAGGCGTACTCGTCCCCCCCGGAGACCTTGGTCTTACCAGAGTCTAATGAGAGGTCTGTATGCCGGGGTGAGAAACAATGATAGATGGTCAGACTGGCCGAGATGAGGGAGAGAGGAGGATTTGTATCCATCCCTAATGTTGCTGTACACGTGATCCAGTGTATTTTGACCTCTCGTCGGACACGTGACATGCTGGTGGAATTTAGGGAGGACAGTTTTTAGATTGGCCTGATTGAAATCTCCAGCCACGATGAAAATCCCATCAGGATGCGCAGTCTGTAATTTGTTGAGTGATGCTAGCAGGGTGTTCAGTGCTAGCTTGATGTTGGCACTTGGTGGAATATAAACAGCCAGAATAACAACAGCTGTGAACTCCCGCGGCAGGTAGAAGGGTCGACATTTCAGTGTAATAAACTCCATGTCTGGTGAACAATGTCTCTCGACAACGTTTACATTCGTACACCACTTGTCATAGGAGTAAATACATAGCCCCCCCCCCCCCCCTCTGCTCTTACCAGAGTCACTGCTCCTGTCGGCCCGGTATGCTGTGCGACCTACCAGACTGATGGCCTCGTCCGGGATCCCAGCGTGAAGCCAGGTCTCAGTTACCACCATGAGAGAGCAGGTTTTTAAAGTTTTGTTTTCTTCAGTGATCAGCTCCAGCTCGTCCATCTTGTTGTTGAGCGATCGGGCGTTCGTCAGAAAGATGCTGGGTAGCGCTGGTCTGTAAGGATCTTTCTTTAGCCTAGCTTGAATGCCGGCTCGACAACCGCGCTTCTGCCGCCTCTGCCTGCGCCGCCTCCCGCACCGTCCTTTCGGTAGGATGATCCCCTCGGACTTCGCTGGGCGGGTGATTTCTGCCGGTATATCGTCGTTGTGGGAGCTCCTTGCGAACTCTAGTTCGCTACACATCGTCCCAATCCTCAAAAGGTCCTGCCGGTTGTGTTTTGAGTCGCAGGTCCACAGACAGACGGACAAAACAGATAAAAACAACAACATCCACACGGGGGAGAGCAAATCCGCTGCATTCAGGTGCGCCGCCATTTCCCAAACACCTCCTACATTCACATCCAAGCCATGAAAACATAAAATAAACAGCAATGGTTGCTGCACCGATCTCTGCTGCACTCCAGCCGTCACAGACCCTCCAGGCAGAAAAATCATCCTTCAACCTCCACCTTCTACTTCCAACCACTAAACCAATTGTGGGTCCATTTTACCAACTTGTCTTTGATCCCACCTGCCTCCGCTTTCTGGACCAGCCTGGCATGCAAAACATTGTCAAGTCCCTCAGTGAAGTTCATATATTGCTTCACAATGAGATTATCATGTTCTTGGTTGTACAGACGCATCAAACCACCCTACACTAAAGAAAGCAAGTAAATAGCAGTAGATTGCCTCACCTGTCCAGTCCCCTCCCGTTCAGTATGATCACGGCAACTCCATCACACATCTGTCTTCACTAAGGAGGACACAAACAATCTTCCTGATAGAGTAGTGGCCATAGGATCTGGGGTGACAGAGGAACTGAAGGAAATCCACATTAGGCAGGAAATGGTGTTGGATAGACAGATGGGACTGAAGGCTGATAAATCCCCAGGCCTGATGGTCTGAATCCCAGGGTATTTAAGGAAGTGACTCATGAAATCGCGGATGCATTGGTGATAATTTTCCAATGTTCTATAGATTCAGGATCAGTTCCTGCGGATTGGAGGGTAGCTAATATTATCACACTTCTTAAGAAAGTCGGGAGAGAGAAAACAGGGAATTATAGATCAGTTAGCCTGATATCGGTGGTGGGGAAGCTGCTGGAGTCAATTGTAAAAGATGAGATAGCCGAACATTTGGATAGCAGTAACAGGATCGGTCCGAGTCAGCATGGATTTACGAAGGGGAAATCATGCTTGACTAATCTTCTGGAATATTTTGTAGATGTAACTAGGAAAATGGACAAGGGAGAGCCAGTGGATGTAGTGTACCTGGACTTCCAGAAAGCATTTGATAAGGTCCCACATAGGAGATTAGTGGGCAAAATTAGGGCACATGGTATTGGGGGTAGAGTGCTGACATGGATAGGGAACTGGTTGGCAGAAAGGAAACAATGAGTAAGGATTAACGCGTCCCTTTCAGAATGGCAGGCAGTGACTAGTGGGGTACCGCAAGGCTCGGTGCTGGGACCGCAGCTATTTACAATATACATCAATGATTTGGATGAAAGGATTCAAAATAACATTAGCAAATTTGCAGATGACACAAAGCTGGGTGGCAGTGTGAACTGTGAGGAGGATGCTATGAGAATGCAGGGTGACTTGGACAGGTTGGGGGAGTGGGCAGATGCATGGCAGATTAAGTTTAATGCGGATAAATGTGAGGTTATCAACTTTGGTAGCAAAAACAGGAAGGCAGATTACTATCTAAATGGCGTCAAGTTGGGGAAAGGGGAAGTACAACGGGATCTGGGGGTCCTTGTACATCAGTCTATGGAAGTAAGCATGCAGTAACAGCAGGCAGTGAAGAAAGCGAATGGCTTGTTGGCCTTTATAACAAGAGGAATCGAATATAGGAGCAAAGAGGTCCTTCTGCAGTTGTACATGGCCCTAGTGAGACCACACCTGGAGTATTGTGTGCAGTTTTGGTCCCTAACTTGTGGAAGGACATACTTGCTATTGAGGGAGTGCAGCGTAGGTTTACAAGGTTAATTCCCGGGATGGGAAGGGGGGGGGGGGGGGTCCAGAACCAGGGGCCATAGTTTAAGAATAAGGAGTAAGCCATTTAGAACGGAGATGAGGAAACACTTTATCTCTTAGAGAGTGGTGACTCTGTGGAATTTTCTGCCTCGGAGGGCGGTGGAGGCAGGTTCACTGGCTAGATAGGGCTCTTAAAAATAGCGGAGTCGGGGGATATGGGGAGAAGGCAGGAACGGGGTACTGATTGGGGATGACCAGCCATGACCACATTGAATGGCGGTACTGGCTCAAAGGGCCGAATGGCCTACTCCTACACCTATTGTCTATCTCTACATCCTCATTAACCATCTGTATTTACCACTCACACCAGTCTCCTCATCTGCCAATCTGCCTCTCCCTCCCCAGCAACTGGCAAGGTATTGGAATACCCGCCTCATTTCTCCATTTTCACCCGCAAAGACCCGTTCATCCTGACTTTCCGCGTTCGTTTTCCCCGTCCGCATGCCTCGCCCCCTCCCCTTCCCGACAACCCGCAGAATTCCCGCTCTCCTGCCCGCTTGAGAAACATGGGGAAACTGTGTGTGTCCATCCGATGTTGTTGTGGGTGAAGGGTTCAGTTGTCCGCCCGTCTGTGCCTGAGGCCGAGCGGCTTCTCCCCGGGACCGCACTGCCCGAGTCTCCCCCCCCCCCCCTCCCGACCCCTGGGGATTCTCTGACTCTCTTCTTCTCCACCCAGTCTCCGTCACCCTGGATGTGGAAACAGCGCATCCGGAGCTCGAAGTGTTTGAGGATTGGAAGAGGGTGAGACGGATCCGGACCCAGAGGTGTCTCCTTGACACCGGGAAGAGGTTTACATCCAGTCCGTGTGTGCTGGGATCGGAAAGATTCACATCGGGGAGACATTACTGGGAGGTGGAGGTGGCGGGGAATTCGGTACTGGAGTCTGGGAGTCACCACAGAGTCTGTGGAGAGGAAGAGAGGGCTCAAACTGACCCCGGAGACTGGGGTCTGGAGCATCGGGCGGCAGGCTGACATGTTTGTTACATTCACCTCCCCTCCATCCACTCTCCCCGCCCGTCTCATCCCCGGGAGGCTGGGAGTTTATCTCAGTTACGAGTCCGGGACGGTTTCATTTTGTGACGCGGACATCAAGTCCCATCTCCAGACCTTCAATAAGATTAAATTCACGGAGAAACATTATCCTTTCTTTGCAACTTGGCATAATAACTGGCTTAGCATCTGCTGGAGGCAGGAGCGGGGCTCGGGGACTGTGGGGGCAGAAACCCGGTGGACAACAGGTCGGCGAAGAACGGATCCCATTTCTTCCCTAAATTACGTGTCGTGAAAACCCCAGTAAACGCGGAAATAAAACCAGAGGGGGTGTAAATGTGGGGAAAGTGAAATAAACAGCAACTGAAATCAGAGCTGTCTGTCGATCCGTTCTTTTAAACCCGTTAACTGCATTTTTGAAAATATAGAGATTGAAACAATCGCCCTTCCCACGGGTTCAGCAGCAGCTGCGGGTCCTGAGCTCCGGGCTCACCCGGGCCCTAAAGTCCGCAGATTCAGAGATTTTAAACGTGTTTGCAACATTTGCTCTCCACACAACAGATTCGTTTTCTTCGGAACGGAGCTTTGGAAGAATGGGTTCAAACCGAATTCCCGGTTCCAGGTGGGAACCTGTTGTGCTCAGGCTCTGCCTGTCTCTGTAGGATACGTATATCATTCCTTGTTTCAGTCGCCACCTCTCTCCCAGGTACATCATGTCTGAATCGCTGCTGCTTCCTGCTCTCGTTCGCCGCTTTAACGCTTCATCTCCCTCACGGCCAGTTTCCAACCAGCTCTCACGTTCCTCTGCTCGATCCCCGCATCTTCCCTTCGCTTTCTCACTGTCTCTATCTCTGTCAGAGAAAACAAGAGTGAACAAAGTCCATTCCAAGCCCGCGGACGCCATCGGCTACCTCATCTAACCTCGACCCCTTTTCATGCATCAGAAATGCAATATTCCCCACAAGATCGAGTGCGTACAACAACAACACGCTTACATTTACAAAATATCCTCGCGTCTCTTTTAGGAGATCCCACAGTGCCTTACATGCGTAATGCCCCTGTCCCACTTAGGAAACCTGAACGGAAACCTCTGGAGACTTTGCGCCCCACCCAAGGTTTCCGTGCGGTTCCCGGAGGTTGCAGGTGGTTGCCGGAGGTTGCAGGTAGGGAGACTGACAAAAACCTCCGGGAACCGCACGGAAACCTTGGGTGGGGCGCAAAGTCTCCAGAGGTTTCCGTTCAGGTTTCCTAAGTGGGCCAGGGGCATAAGTCTCTTTGAAGAGCAGCCACGAATGGCAACTGAAATGCAGGAGTCAATTTGTAGACAGGAACACACAAAAGGCGTTTAAAAACATGCTATACAGTGCAAAGCGATTTGGGTTTATTTCAATTGCAGTATTAGAAGCACCAAGCACATTATTCAAATAAACACAATCTTTCTATTCAGTTCTTGTGAATGTTACTGGTGATGCGAATTATCCAAATTCAACATCAGGGTATTAAGTGTATGTTGTATTAATCTACAAACCTACAATATTGTAAGTGGTTAAGAAGTTTTTAAGATGGAACTGCAGAATCTGGAAAATCGAAGGGACACAAAAATGCTGGAGAAACGCAGCGGGTGCAGCAGCATCTATGGAGCGAAGGAAATAGGCAACGTTTCGGGCCGAAACCCTTAGGCTAAAACCAAGTTTAAATGATCTATCACACCATGGGGGGGGGGGGGATATAAAATGACCCTATCTGCTGACCTATTACCTATAAATGAACAATTATCTGCTGCCTTGGGTCTACCAGACACCCTAAATGGACCTTTGGGCCCATCAAGGCTAGCCTAGATATTAAAGATACCAGTTAAAACCAGGTTTAGATGGCCAATTACAGCTTTGGAAATACAAAATCACCCATTGCCTTGGTCCTACCAGACTCCCCAAATAGTCCCTTAATTGCCTAACTGGGGGGAGTTGAGGGTTTGATAGGCACTAGGCATCCACACCCCCCCCCCCCTCTCCACCCCCTCTCTCCCCACTTCCTCCACCCCCTCTCTCCCCACTTCCTCCACTTCCCCCCAACCTCTCTCTCGCTTTCTCTGCCTCGGGGAGGGGGTAGAGAGGGAGGGGGAGGGGGTAGAGGCAGCAGCTACCGGTCACGGAGCACAAGCCTCGCCATCGGGCACCGGGCCCAAGCTAGGCTGCCGGCGTCGTGGACCAGAGCGAGGACCGCAGCGCTCGGAGGACGGAAAACAGCAGAGGGCTGGCAGGGCACTCACCAGCGTGACAGTCTACAACTCCGTCAGTTTCACCACCTCCAACGTGACCCCACCACTGGCCCCATCTTCCCATCTCCCCACATGTCTGCCTTCCGCAAAGACCGCTCCCTCCATAAATAAAAATGTTAATCTATTCTTAAGAAATTGATAGATTTTTAGATCTGTTAATTGAATTTTGTAATTAGCTACAATTAGGTAACTAACTGATTATATGCTTTAATTTCAAGTCATCTAAGTAAGATTGTTTCATATTTGTTTCAGAATGCTTCAATCTATAATAACTGAACATTTATTTTAGTCCTCTTAATTTTTAAGAAAGTTATGGCCATTCGACTGTCCTCGATCACAGCTTTTGTGTTAAGTCAATGGAAAAGCAATAGGGAACAAGATGCTAATTTCCGAGTATGAAAATGGCCACATATTCTTATAGAAACTTACAAAATTCTTAAGGGGTTGGACAGGCTAGATGCAGGAAGATTATTCCCGATGTTGGGGAAGTCCAGAACTAGGGGTCACAGTTTAAGGATAAGAGGGAAGTCTTTTAGGACCGAGATGAGAAAATCATTTTTTTACGCAGAGAGTGGTGAATCTGTAGAATTCTCTGCCACAGAAGGTAGTTGAGGCCAGTTCATTGGCTATATTTAAGATATGGCCCTTGTGGCTAAAGGGATCAGGGGGTATGGAGAGAAGGCAGGGATGGGATACTGAGTTGGATGATCAGCCATGATCATATCGAATGGCGGTGCAGGCTCGAAGGGCCGAATGGCCTACTCCTGCACCTATTTTCTATGTTTCTATGTCTATGTTTCTATGACTTTTTTTAATACTGAAGATATGAAAGTGAATTAGGTGACAAATTAAACTTCTTTTTATGCTTTATCTGATGGGATAAATTGCAGACTTGATTTTTAAAATCTCAAAATTTGTAACATTGCTTGATGGGGGCATGCACATTGAATTCTCCCAATTTTGTTAGCCCTTGCTGTCTCCTCCCCTTCCTACCTCTCCTTCAGCCCTCAGGCTGTCTCCTCCTCCTTTTTCCTCTATTCTCCCCGCCCCCCACCAGTCTGAAGAAGGGTTTCGGCCTGAAACGTTGCCCATTTCCTTCGCTGCATAGTTGCTGCTGCACCCGCTGAGTTTCTCCAGCATTTTTGTGCACCTTCGATTTTCCAGCATCTGCAGTTCCTTCTGAAACCAATAACATTCACCAAAGATCCTATAGCTCCACTATGGGATCATTGCTGCCGCATGGAGTCAGTCGCATACTGGTGGGACAGGCCTCGTAAACACTGCCTCGTTAACCTGCCGTCACTCATGAGCGCGCTCCAGTTAAAGCTCCATTCCCAAAATCCTTTGTTCTCTCTGACATCACCGGCCCGCCCACTGACGCGTGATTGGTGGATCCAGATCACGATGTCACGCCCCCTTAAGCGTGATTGGTGGATCCAGATCACCATGTCCCGCCCACTAACGTGTGATTGACCGGCCGAGATCACGATTGCCCGCCCCCAGATGCATGATTGGTCGGCCCAGACCACGATAGCCCCCCCCCCCCCCGCTGACCGCGTGATTGGCCCGCGCCATCCCTTCTCTCCGTGGATGTCAAGTCAAGTCAAGTCAAGTTTATTCGTCGCATACACATACGAGATGTGCAGTGAAATGAAAAGTGGCAAATGCTCGCGGACTTTGTGCAAGAAGACAAACAACCAAACAATCTATAAACACAATCATAAACACACACATATTATTTTACATATTAAATATTGGAAGGAAAAACGTTCAGTAAAGTTAGTCCCTGGTCCTTTGGGACTGCCCTGAAATACTGGAGGAGCAGGAGCAGCATCTTTAGCTGGGACAGCCCTGAGATATTGGAGGAGGAGCAGCATATTTGCTGAGACTGCCATGAAATACTGGAGCAGCATCTTTGGCTGGGACTGCCCTGAGATACTGGAGCAGGAGCAGCATCTTTGGGACTGCCCTGAGATACTGGAGAAGCAGGCGCAGCATCTTTGGGACTGCCCTGAGATACTGGAGGGGCAGCAGCAGCAGCATCTTTGCTGAGACTTCCCTGAGATACTGGAGCAGGAGCAGCATCGGCATCTTTGCTGGGACCAAAGATCTTATAAGATCTTTAGCTGGGACTGCCCTGAGATACTGGAGCAGGAGCAGGAGCAGCATCTTTGTCAAGTCAAGTCAAGTTTATTCGTCACATACACATACGAGATGTGCAGTGAAATGAAAAGTGGCAATGCTCGCGGACTTTGTGCAAAAAGACAAACAAACAAACAACCAAACAAACTATAAACACAATCACAAACACACACATATTATTTTACATATTAAATATTGGAAGGAAAAAACGTTCAGTAAAGTTAGTCCCTGGTGAGATAGGAGTTTACAGTCCGAATGGCCTCTGGGAAGAAACTCCTTCTCAACCTCTCCGTTGGCTATTTCCATGCCTGACCTGTCCCGCTGAGTTATAGACCCAGAGACAGACAAAACAAACAACCGTGCAAGCTATTCATTCACACATGGTCAGTATCTGTACATTTAATAGTGTTATTTATTCATGCGGTGACTTCGACTTCTGTACATTCATCACCTATCGTTCCAGAGAGTACTCGTGGAAAAACGTTAAAACGCGTGCAAAGGTTGTAATTTGTCTGTACACAAAAATGCTGGAGAAACTCAGCGGGTGCAGCAGCATCTCTAATGAGCGAAGGAAATAGCCAACGTTTCGGGCCGAAACCCTTCTTTACTCTGATGGTGGGTGGGGTGCGGGGAGAAGAAAGGAAAAGGGAGGAGGAGGAGCCCGAAGGCTGAGGGAGAAATAGGAAGGGGAGGAGACAGCAAGGGCTAACAGAATTGGGAGAATTCAATGTTCATGCCCCCAGGATGCAGACTCCCCAAGCGGAATATGAGGTGCTGCTCCTCCAATTTCCGCTGGTGCTCGCTCTGGCCATGGAGGAGACCCAGGACAGAGAGGTCGGATACGGAATGGGAGGTGGAGTTGAAGTGCTGAGCCACCGGGAGGTCAGGTTGGTTAATACGGACCGAGCCGAGGTGGTCGGTGAAACGATCGCTAAGCCTACGCTTGGTCTCAGACTCTGCACAATAACATCACTTCAATACCAGACACTGCAATGAAGAAGGGGTCTAGTCCCGAAACGTCACCCATTCCATCTCTCCAGAGATGATGCTTGTCCCGCTGAGTTACTCCAGCTTTTTGTGTCTATCTGCAGTTCCTTCTTATACGCTCGATTTTTATTTAATAATCTCATGTGTAAACTTGAATTTAATGATTCAATTATACTCTATTGTCACGTGTACCTCGTGACTGTGGGATTATTTGCTTTTGCATGCAATCCGGTAAAATACAGACCTCGCCTCCTCCATGGCCAGAGTGAGTCCCACCGCAAATTGGAGGAGCAGCACCTCATATTTCACTTGCGTAGTTTGCACCCCAGCGGTATGAACATTGACTTCTCCAATTTCAGGTAGTCCTTGCTGTCTCCCAGCTCTCTCACATCCCACTGTCTCCGCCTCCTCCTTTCTTCTTCCCGCCCCCTCCCCCACCCCCATACCAGTCTGAAGAAGGGTGATAACATCACTTCAATACCAGACACAATAACATCACTTCAATACCAGGCACTGTAATGAAGAAGGGTCTCGACCCTAAACGTCACCCATTCCTTCTCTCCAGAGATGCTGCCTCACCCGCTGAGTTTCTCCAGCATTTTTGTCTACCTTCGATTTTTCCAGCATCTGCAGTTCTTTCTCAAACAATCATACTCTATTGTTCAATGTACCTCGGATCAGTGAAATGCCTTGTTTTTGCCAGTAACCCGGTAAAATACAGACCTGACCTGGGCGGTACAGTGGGCGCCGGTTAGGTTGCGAGAAGTTCATGGAACAGTCTATATTTCCCCGCAGCGGTGAACCAGGCCCCGCCGCACCAGGCGCCCGCGCCGGGTCCCCCTTTGTTCTCGGCTGACACCCGCCGGGTTGCTCTCGGCTTGGAATGATTCAGGGCTATTTTCCCAGCGTGGAAAAGTCAATGACGGGACGACATAGATTTTAACACAGTAGGGGGATCTTTCAAGGAGATGTGCGGGGCATGTTTTATCACACAGGGTGGTGGGTGCCTGGAACGCGCCGCTGGAATGGTGTTCGAGGCACATACGATGGAGGCATTGCAGTCTGATGTGGGCTGAAGGAACTGTTCTGGTTCTATGTGGCCGTCAACAAAACCGACAGGTTCATTAGAGCTCCCATTCTCAGCTCCTTACCCACAACCATTAGGTTCTTGAACCGACCTGCACTGCCCGCGTTTGGCCCACATACCTCTAACCTGTCCTATCAATGTACCTGTCTAAATGCTTCTGAAACGTTACGATAATGCCCGCCTCATCTACCTCCTCCAACAGCTCATTCCATACACCCACCACCCCATTGTGTGAACAAAGTTACCCCTCTGGTTCCTATTAAACCTTTCCACCCTCACCTTAAACCTATGTCCTCTGGTACTTGATTCCCCTCCTCTGGGCAAGGGGCTCTGTGCGACTACCCGATCTGTTCCTCTCATGATTTTTTTACATCTCTTCTAAGATCATCCCTCATCATGGAAAAGCAGCCAACATAATCAAATACTTGTTCTACCCCGGTCATTCCTTCTTCTCACTGTTCTTGTCGGGCAGAAGGTAAAGAATCTTGAAAGCGCGTACTACCAGTCTCAGGAACAGCCTCCTCCCCTCTGTTATCAGGCTTCTGAATGGTCCTTCCATAAGCTAGACATTGTGTGTTGAAGGGCCTGTTCCTGTGCAGTATTGATGACGACTTGTTTTCTCTGTTGAGCGGCAGTGCAAGGTTGATTTTCTGACCAGAGTGGAGCTTACTTTACTTTAGAGATACAGCATGGAAGTAGGCCCTTCGGCCCACCGAGTCCACATCGACCATCGATCACTTGGTCTCTGTTATCCCACCTTCCCGTTCACTCCCAACATACTTGGGGCAATTTACAGAGGGCCAATTACCCTACAAACCCGCATGTCTTTTGAATGTGGGAGATAACCGGAGCACCCGGAGGAAACCCACGCGGTCACAGGGAGAATGTGCACGTTCCGAAAAGTGAACATGGTCAGGATCGAACCCGGGTCTCTGGCCCCGTGAGGCAGTGGTTCAATCTGCTGCTCCATATTACCTCAGAAATATTAACCCTTCCCTTTCCAGATACTGTACACTGCCCGACCTGCTGAATGCCGACAACGTTTTCTGTTTTTTTGTTGGCATTTTCTGGTCAGACTCACGTTCCAATCACCCATTTAACTGGAAAAACTTTAGTTTAAGGGAATGAAATTTACCCGAAGCTGATTACAAATGACATCGGCTTTCTGGTCAGGGCTGTGATTGACGGGGCTGAGCTCCGCCTCCCCTCAGCCGGGCCCCGCCCCTTTCATTGATTGATCCACAGCTCCGGGCTCCCCCGGGTCCTAAACCCCGCCCACACGTTGTTGTCCAGCCTCACTGACCTCCTCTGGCAGCTTGTTCCATTTCCCCACGACCTTCTGTGTGAAAATATTGTTCCCCAGGTTCCGATTAAATCTTGCACCTCTCACCACAAACCTGTGTCCTCTAGTTCCCGACTCCACTACTCCGGGTAAAAGACTGTGCATTCACCCTATCCATTCACCTCTTGATCCCATGCACTTCAGCCTCCGGCGCTCCAATCAATTGCTGCAGGGCGTCAGCAGTTTCAGCGAATGGGAATGCGTTTTGAACCAGGACGTGGAGGTTAAAATGGCTGCGAAAGACCCGGTCGAGAGTTTAACCGAGGAGGCAGTTTGTCCCATCTGCCTGGATTTCTTCACCGATCCGGTGTCACTGGAGTGCGGGCACAACTTCTGCCGCTCCTGTATCACACAGAGTTGGGACAGGGAGGGGAGAAACTCCTGCCCGGAATGTAGAGAGCAGTTTACAGACCGCACCCTCAGGGTGAATCGGGCCTTGGCGAGACTGTCTGAGAAAGCTCGAACACTGAGCCTGAATCGGACAGAGAAGGAAATTAAACTTCAGTGCGAGGAACATCAGGAAGAACTGAAGCTGTTTTGTGAAACTGACAAGAAGCTGATCTGCTTGGTTTGTGCAGCTGGGCGGGAACACAGAGATCACCGCTTCATGCTGGTGGATGAAGCTGCTGAAACCTACAAGGTAAAAGCAAACCGATTTTGATCGCATCTTTGTTTAATTCCATCTTTATGATCTAACACTTTTATTCTCTGATTTTCAATCACAATCCCAGGATCAGGTGAAAACTTCCATCCAGTCTCTCACAAAAAAGAAATCAGGGATCCAGCGAATGGAGCAGCAACAGAAACAGAAGATTTCTGGAGTTCTGGTGAGGCTTTTAAGTTTCGATTTCCTGATCTTGTGTAGATTTGATCCCTGTGATGCGTGTAATAATAGGGCAGCGCAGTGACACAAGTAGTGCTGCTGTCTCCTTGTTCTAGTGAGCGGGTTCGATCCTGACCTCGGGTGCTGCCCGTGTGGTTCACGCCTTCTCCCTGTGACCGCGTCGGATTCCTTCCACGTCCCCAACACACGCTGGTTCAATGGTCAATCGACTCTGGAATGTACGTTAACCTCCCTGCCTAACTGGCGCCACCACCGCCTGAGGCTGGTTGACCAGAGAGGAAATGTCTGGGAGAGTCCGCTGGCCGTCCAGTCTTCAGTATTATCAACTTTTGATAGTGGTACACGTGCCTTTACGTTTGAAGTTGAATTTGGGAATAGTTAAACAGCGTATTTGAACGACTGTATTTAAAAAAAATCTTTCTGATTAACAGCCCATCATGTAAAAAAACCCCCAAAAGAACGCTGAGGGAAGAAAAAAAAAGTTTTTAAAAGAGTATTGCGAACTGCTATATTATCAAAGCAAGAATGTCATTGTCCCATCAGGGACACATGACAATAAACTCACTTGACTTGACTTGACTTGACTTGACTTGTTTCTGCTCAAGTTAAGATGTTTTGCTTGCTTTGTGATACTTTAATATCAACATTGAAGAAATCCAATGCTCATCAGCATTATGCCACTCATAAGGACCACAAATATTTCAACTTAGAGAGTGAGGTGCGAAAGGTTGCATTGCAGAAATTAAAAGATGAAAAGCAAAAGCAGTTATTTCAAGCAGCGGCAAGACCCGGAAATAATGCTACTGAAGCGACTTCTATACTGGGGGGGGTGAAGGGAAGCCATTTAGCGATGTAGAAACCGTTAAAGAATGCATTGTCGAAGTTGAAGGATGCTTAGACCACGATAAGGTTTCACAGTCCAAACAACTGCCTCTTTCAAGGAGAACTATCTTTGATCAGCAGCATGAATTAGGCCTCAACGTCACAGAACAACTTCACGCAATACTCCAAAAGGAAAATATATATTAATCAATCGCTTTGGATGAATCAACTGATACTACTGACTCGGCGCAGGTTTTATACTTCATTCGGGCCATAACAGATTTTCTTTGCTACGAAGAGTTAGTCGCTTTGGACACTCTTACAGGTAGAACACGAGGTATAGATTTCTTCAACAACTTTCAAGATAAATGTCGTGAAGTTGGACTGGATTTGGTTAATTTAGTGAGTGTATGTACAGACCTTCCATGACAGGAAAACATGAAGGGTTTATTACACAGATTTTAAAAAAGGTATTATCAGATCCAGATGCTCTAATTTCATTTCATTGTATCTTACATCAGCAAAATCTCTGTGCTAAATCTACTATTTTAAGTGACACTTTGCAACAAGTTATAAGTATCGTTAACTATATTTGTGCAAATGCAACATGGCATCGTCAGTTTCGTAATATGCTAAAGTTGGACGATGAGGCATTCAGTGTGGATTTACCGTATCATTGTAAAGTGCGTTCGCTATTGCAGGGACAGGTGTTAGCAACATTTTTCTCTTTGCGAGAACAGGTAGTTAAATTTCATGAAGAACAGAATCAGCAATGTGAATTATTGAAAGAAGATTTCTATAGAAATACTACATTTTCCTGTGATATCATGTCAGAGCAAAATGATTTGAATGTTTCTTTGCAAGGTAAAACTATGTCTATATATGATATGTGGCAAAAAGAATCCAAGCATTTTGAAAAAATATATCTTTTTTCAAAACTCTTCAAAATGAAATTTTGGATACACATTTCCCCCAGTAAGTGAAGGTCATTGATGAGCAGGAGGATTCATGCAAATTATTTGAAGAATACGCAGCTGTTATAAACATATTAATTAAAGAATACAATGAAAGGTTCACTGACTTTGAGAATCAAGACATCACACTCAAATTAGCATTTCAACCTTACTGTTGATGTCTCCGTTATGATACTGTTGTGGTTATAGGGATCAGGGAGTATGGAGAGAAGGCAGGTATAGGAAACTGAGTTGGATGATCAGCCATGATCATATTGAATGGCGGTACAGGCTCGAAGGGCCGAATGGCCTACTCCTGCACCTAATTTCTATGCTTCTATGTCTCCAAGGCTCCTAAAGAACTATATATGGAATTGATTGAGCTCTCAGAAGATGACATTTTAAAGTCCTTTTTTAACGCTAAGAAATATCAGATTGAAACATGGAAAAATGCAATAGAATACCCCAATATGCACGAAAAATGCTTTCTTGCTTTTCATCCACTTATTTCTGCGAATCTACATTCTCCTACCTAATACAAACCAAGACACCCTTAAGGTCACAAATGACGGATCTAGAAGATCAGCTGAAACTGCGTACCTCCATGTTGCAACCAAATATTCAATGCTTTCCCAAAAAAAGCAGTTGTAACAAAGTCATTAAAAGTTTAGTTAACTTTAGAATTCACAAAATGTTTTCATTTTCTTGAAGTTAGTACATAGTAGTTAAATTTTTACAAATCAATGTACATTTTGAAATATATCTAATTGAAGTTTCTTGGATGCGGCCTTATTTGATTACAGCTAACTTAATGTGGCATTCCAACATGAATAGGTTCCCCAACCCTGATTTAGACAAACTGTCTAAATGCTTTGAAAGTCTGAAGAAGGGCCTCGACCTGAAACGTCGCCTATTCCTTCTCTCAATAGATGCTGCCTCACCCGCTGAGTCCCTCCAGCATTTTTGTCTACCTTAGACAAACTATTGAATTGCCAAAGCAAATAAAAATTGCACAAGCCAAATGTCACCGTTAAAGTCGTGAGGAAACACAATAAATATTGTTCTTCACCTCTTATTTCACAGGAACAATCACACAAACTTCAGTCCAAGATCACATCCCAGTATGCTGAACTGCACCAGATTCTCACTGAGAAAGAGCAGCGCACACTGGCAGATATCCGGCAGGAAGAGAAGAAGATTCTGAATACAATGGAGACAAATCTTGGAAAGATTCACGAGAATTTAAATTCCATTCAGGAGGAACTCTTAAAGTTGCAGCAACAGATGGATCAAAAAGACAGTGTGGTGTTTCTGAAGGTGAGGGGTTACACTACAGTTTGGTGAAGTGAAAGTGCACAGTCACAAAATGGTGGGTGACATTTCAGAAATAAATGCTGCATTTACCAGTAATTCAGAACTGAGTAAATGTTCCCTCTGTTCCAGCTGTTGTTGTTCAGAAACTAATTGGCCTCCCGCTGAAACTATGGGATCTCAGGACTATCTGGCCGGAATGTAGAGAGGTGTTTGTATTATGTGGAGTTTAGATCAATGACAGGTGACCCTATATCTGATCCCAAGGGCCACAAATGGACAGAGGGCAGTGAATATCTGGGAGTCTCCAACCAAGAGACTCTGAGTGGTTTTACATGTCAGACACATTTTAAACCAGAGGATACATTTTTGAAAAATCGGGTAATTGTAATAGACGGGAATGAGGCAAAGAGGAGGAGTTGAGTCCTGGGCTAGATCAGCCATGACCACATTGTGGGGATTAACATTGAAATCTAGAACGTGGCGCGCACATCAGATTGATCATCTATATCCGGTTCCCATCAGCAGTGGGTGGTCACCTTGGGGGAATTTGCTCTGTTTGTTTTGTCCATCTTGTTTCACCATAGAATGACATCTCATTCTACATCATAGACAGGCCATTTGGCCCATCCTATCCAGTCAAGATTTCTGCCCCACTCATCATCCCTCCCATCTACTCTCCACACCCGGTAACAATACCCCACATTCCATGAGCCCTAATGTGTTTACCTCACTGTTAATCCTGGCTAAATTGGACCAGCCAGGACTTCAAAATAGGGTTAAGTTTCAGGGTTTGCTGGGAGATTTGGTCAAATTGGAATTGCTCTCTGGGACAGGCTGCGAGAGATGCCAGGAAGTCTGGAACTTAGATACAATTTGCAAGCAAAGAATGGGAAGCCTTGCAAATCCTGTCAATCTGGTACTAAATGCATAGAATGGATTGGATGGCTGCAAACCAGACATATACCTTGTAAATAGCTTGTAAATAATGTTGCAGAGCCTGACTCTGCTAAGTGTTGATTGGATGGGGTGTTGAGCCTTGTCTGAGAGTTCTGTTCATCAGGGTAAATGTTTCCAAGTTGACTTCATCTTGAAGTCCGTTGTGAATACAATGTATTGAATTGTTGTATCATTGGGTTAGGGAAATGCCTGTTATGTATGGGGTTAATCGATATTTGTAATTGGGTGATTAAGAGACAACCCCCGTGGGGTTCGGCCCCTCGAGTTTGCGGGGCATATAAAAGTCCCTGGTCACGAGGCTCAGGGCCCATCTTCTGGAAGAGCGCTCAGGACCAGGTACCATCCTGGAGTGCCTCTGTCTGTGCGAGGCCTAGAGGGCTTGAACAGATAGACGCAGGGATCGAACCCACGGTGGGATAGGTACAGTGTGTGATCTGTGACGTGCTTTTGGTAGAATACAATTAATTGATTCAAGTGCTTGATTCAGTGTTTTTACTGAAACTAGACTGGGGGGAAGCTTAGAACCGAGCAATTATCACCGCTTGCATTTAAATGTATCTCTGCTGTTGGCTTCAGTCCCTCCAATGCAAGTGAGGTCCATGTTCTCATGACTGCATTCCTTTAGGTATTTATTGAAGACCACGTTACATTTCAACTTTGATTATTGGTCTCCCCTTCAATTTGAGATATTATTTCATCCCCACACATTTAAATCCACCGATAATATTATATTCCCTCTCATCATTCCTGAAAACTTCTACAGATGAAATCCCACGACCTGCCCAGTCTTTTCATTAAGTTCCATCCTCTCAGTTATGACATAGAAACATAGAAAATAGGTGCAGGAGTAGGCCATTTGGCCCTTCGAGCCTGCACCGCCATTCAATATGATCATGGCTGATCATCCAACTCAGTGTCCCATCCCTGCCTTCTCTCCATACCCCCTGATCTCTTTAGCCACAAGGGCCACATCTAACTCCCTCTTAAATATAGCCAATGAACTGGCAACTACCTTCTGTGGCAGAGAATTCCACAGATTCGCCACCCTCTGTGTAAAAAATGATTTTCTCATCTCGGTCCCAAAAGACTTCCCTCTTATCCTTAAACTGTGACCCCTAGTTCTGGACTTCCCCAACATCGGGAATAATCTTCCTGCATCTAGCCTGTCCAACCCCTTAAGAATTTTGTAAGTTTCTATAAGATCCCCCATCAATCTTCTAAATTCTAGCGTGTACAAGCCGAGTCTATCCAGTCTTTCTTCATATGAAAGTCCTGCCATCCCAGGAATCAGTCTGGTGAACCTTCTCTGTACTCCCTCTATGGCAAGAATGTCTTTCCTCAGATTAGGAGACGTCATTCTCATGAACATTCCTTGTGCTTTCCCCCATCGTTCTACATCTCTGCGACAATATCCGCTTTCTCTCTGCATGACAGTGGCGATAAGAGTTGGGAAATGGGAATTATCAGAGGGTTGTAGAAATTTGGTGAAATTCCCGCTATTGGGATGAGGACGGTTCATCTCAGTCAATTGAGATTTGTGTTTTATTTCTTTCAGGAGGAAGCTGGTCGCAAGCGAAGGTAGGACATTGTCTTGACGGAAACATTGTAAGTGTTTTGTGGAACACCTTAAAACATTTCTAATGCTCAGTTTATAACCAGCTGTTCAATATTTGCAGGGTTCGTGATGAAGCCAAACCACTGTCGGTGGTAGATGAAGCCTTGCCGATTGAAAAGTTTCATTGCCCTGTTTCGTTCAACACGGCATTCAAAGATACATCTGATGACTTCAAGCAAGGTAAAGCTTGTACCTTTTCCATTATTCTTGTTTCTGATATCTTTAAGCAATACCTAGATGCAAACAATAATAGTATTGTGGACTGAAGGGAAATTGGAGATACCACTAAACCCATCAGCTGGGAAGCATCACAGAGTCAGACGTTCATACTCTACTGCTTTGGGTGAAATACTGTGGCTATTCACCCTATCTGTGCACCTTATATAGATCTTATACACATCTATAAAAACACACCGATGGGCTCCAAAGACAAATGTCCCTGCCTGTCCAATGTCTCCTTATAACCCAGCCCTTCAGACCTGATGAAATTATCGTAAATACTTTTGCACCCTCTCTAATTTGCTAACTATCTTATTGTGTCAAAAGCTGTATTTAATATCCTGACCTATGAAAGCATGAGTGACAAACACATTCTTCACCACCCTGCCTGTCACTGTTGCATCTTCCATGGCACTGTGTACCTGCAGCCCGCGATCTCTCAGTTCTATAAAGTTCCCCGTTTACTGTGTATGTCCTGCCCTGGTTTGTCTCAGCAAAGTGCATCACCTCACCTTCACATGAATAAATCCCACCTGCCGTTCCTGAGCCCATTGGCCCAGTTCACAGGGATCCCATTTACTCTCAGATAACCTTCTTCACTCTCCACAATGTCACCAATTTTAGTTTCATCTGCAAACTGACTAACCGTGCAACCAACATACACACCCAATCGTGTATATAAATACATAGATACATAGAAAATAGGTGCAGGAGTAGGCCATTCGGCCCTTCGAGCCTGCACCGCCATTCAATATGATCATGGCTGATCATCCAACTCAGTATCCCGTACCTGCCTTCTCTCCATACCCCCTGATCCCTTTAGCCACAAGGGCCACATCTAACTCCCTCTTAAATATAGCCAATGAACTGGCCTCAACTACCCTCTGTGGCAGAGAGTTCCAGAGATTCACCACTCTCTGTGTGAAAAAGTTTCTTCTCATCTCGGTCATAAAGTATTTCCCCCTTATCCTTAAGCTGTGACCCCTTGTCCTGGACTTCCCCAACATCGGGAACAATCTTCCTGCATCTAGCCTGTCCAACCCCATAAACATTTTATACGTTTCTATAAGATCCCCTCTCAATCTCCTAAATTCTAGCGAGTATAAGCCAAGTCTATCCAGTCTTCCTTCATATGAAAGTCCTGACATCCCAGGAATCGGTATGGTGAACCTTCTCTGCGCTCCCTCTAAGCTATAATGTCCTTCCTCAGATTTGGAGACCAAAACTGTACGCAATACTCCAGGTGTGGTCTCACCAAGACCCTGTACAACTGCAGTAGAACCTCCCTGCTCCTATACTCAAATCCTTTTGCTATGAAAGCTAACATACCATTCGCTTTCTTCACTGCCTGCTGCACCTGCATGCCTACTTTCAATGACTGGTGTACCATGACACCCAGGTCTCCCCTTTTCTCCCCTTTTCCTAATCGGCCACCATTTAGATAATAGTCTGCTTTCCTGTTTTTGCCACCAAAGTGGATAACCTCACATTTATCCACATTATACTGCATCTGCCAAACATTTGCCCACTCACCCAGCCTATCCAAGTCACCTTGCACTCGTCCTCCCCGTCCACCCTCCCCCAACTCACGAAATTCCCCTCTCCTTCCCTGGATAAAGACTCTGGGAAAGATGTCTGTTGTCCACCGGATGTGGTTGTGGGTGAAACCCCGGGCAAGGTGTCAGTTGTCCGCCCGCCTGTGCCCGAGTCTCCCCCCGACCCCCGGGGACTCTCTGATTCTCTGCTTCTCCCCCCAGTCTCCGTCACCCTGGATGTGGAAACAGCGCATGCGGGACTCGAGGTGTCTGAGGATCGGAAGCGGGTGAGACGGGCCAGGACCGGGAGGCGTCTCCCTGACACCGGGAAGAGGTTTACAGACTGGGCGTGTGTGCTGGGATCGGAGGGATTCACATCGGGGAGACATTACTGGGAGGTGGAGGTGGCGGGGAGTCGGGGCTGGAGTCTGGGAGTCGCCGCAGAGTCTGTGGAGAGGAAGAGACCGGTCACACTGACCCCGGAGACTGGAGTCTGGAGCATCAGGCGGGGGTGGTTTGACGAGTTTGATGCATTCACCTCCCCTCCATCCCCTCTCCCCGCCCGTCCCATCCCCGGGAGGGTGGGAGTTTATCTCAGTTACGAGTCCGGGACAGTTTCATTTTACGACGCGGACACCAAGTCCCATCTCCACACCTTCACTGGGAATAAATTCACGGAGAAACTTTATCCTTTCTTCGAGACTTGGGATGAAAACAACTGGCTGAGAATCTGCTCCGGTTCCGCTCCGGGTGTGTAAAATAATGTAAATGTGGGAAGAGTGAAATAAACAGCAAGTGAAATCAGAGCTGTCTGTCTGTCTGTCGATCCGTTCATTTTAACGCGTTAACCGCGTCCGGCAACGGAACAGAAATTACTTTAGTGAAAATATAAAGATTGAAACAATCTCCCTTCCCGCGGGTTCAGCAGCAGCTAGAAGTAAGAGAGAAGGAAGAGAGAGAGAGAGAGGAGAGCAGAGTAGAGAGAGAGAGAGAGAGAGAGAGGAGGCAGCGAGAGAGAGAGCGAGCAGAGAGAGCAGATGAGAGAGGAGAGAGCGAAAAATAGGAAAGAGAAAATAGAAAGGAAATAGAAATGAGAAAGCGACGAGAAAGAAAGACAGAGAAAGAGGAAAGAGAATAGCTAAAGGCGCAAAGAGAAATGAGAACGAGTCAAAAGAGAAAAAGAAAGCGAACAGATGAAGCGAGTAGTCAAAACAAGAGAGGCAGACAAACAAAGAGAGAAAGAGAGAGATGCGAATAAGAGAGAGGCCCCTCTGAATGAGAGAGAGAGATAGAAAAAAGAGAGAGAGAGAGAAAATACAAACCGGGAGATGGAGGAAAAAAGAGACGACAAAAGAGGAATTCGGAAAAGAGAGAGATGGTGAGTTCTGAAGAGCGAAGTCTTCAAAAATCTCTAGGAAGAGAGATCTAGAGTAGTGAGAGATGAGAGCAGTAGCTCTTAGAGCTCTCTTCGCGTATTCTCGAGAGATAGCCTCTCTCTTTCTCTCTCTCTCTCTCTCTCTCTCTCTCTCTCTCTCTCTCTCTCTCTCTCTCTTTCTCTTTCTCTTTCTCTTTCTCTTTCTCTTTCTCTTTCTCTTTCTCTTTCTCTTTCTCTTTCTCTTTCTCTTTCTCTCTCTCTTTCTCTCTCTCTTTCTCTTTCTTGTAAATTGGAAGATTGAGGAATTCCAGAACCCATAGAACTAACCACCATCGATGAACTAATCCTGAACCTGGATGAGGGTTACTGATTTTGGAATGAAAAGGATCTGCACATCTGTTAGATTAAGTTGCTCATCACTTGGAAATCAAGTGTTAAGACTCATTATCCCTGATCTTCAGACAAAAAGCACCCAGAAGATTGCACTGTGCGTTATTATTATGCACTTGCTTCACATAAATATTGCAAACCAGACTGAGACCAGAGCAGGGAACAGCAGAAGAGATAATTTAACTTGGTCACTCGCGTTGCAGAGGTCAGTATCACAACAGCTGACAGAGACAGAGACTTCTGTGATATTTTGCTGGACATTACATTCAGCAGGGGGAGAACATCCAGCGCTGTAACCCTTTGCACCAGCTGGAAAAACAGAATGGTCAGTTAAATAATTTCTATATTCATAGTTCATGTATCATTTTAGTGTTACAGCGTGGATACAGGCCCTTCAGCCCAACTTGCCCCCACCGGCCAACATGACCCAGCTACACTAGTCCCACCTGCCTGCGCTTGGTCCATATCCCCCAAACCTGTCTGATCCAAGTACCTGTCTGTAGATGTATTTAGACGTGGTCTTGAATCCTTTACGAAGTCTTTATTAAGACACTACATCCACACGTCCCAGCACTGACCACAACTGGTCTACACACGTACTGGAACCAAGCGAGGGAGGGTGCATGCAGATACTACAGTTATACTACCTAAGGTGGGAGTGTCAAATGGTAATGAGGCAGCTACATATTTGGTTGCATGCATAACCACCTACATCCTTTCCCGTAGAATAAACAGCAGCAGGGTAATTATACAAGCCTGCAACATAGTAACAGCATCATTGAATCAAACAGCACAATATTAAGCAAAGTCGCCATACCGATCAGGGGGCCGGACAACTCTACCTGAGCGGGTCCGTACAGCGCCCTCACCCTCACTCCCCTCCCCCAAAGAGAAAGGCAGAGGCGGAGAACTACGTGGGGACTGCGGATCAGACAGAAAAACAGGAGACTGGCCAGAAACCGGTGGACTGCTAGATGGCGACTGCCGAGGCGGATAAGAAGAAGAAGAAGAAGAATCAGTAGGAGAAAGACGTGGAGGAGACGTGCCAGCCGGGGAGGCAAAACTCGGAGGCACCGTTAGAGGCACGGTAGGGGCACGAACAACAACAGGACTAGGCGGCACAATCCGAGGAGGAGAGTCGAGCCACGGAGAGGGAGGCTCCGGGAATGGAAGCGGGGCGCAGGCTCCCGGACAGCTAACAGATGTTGGCGACTGCGACGGTACACAGTGCCCTCGTAGTCTACTAAATAGGAACGGGGTGAGTCCGCCACTCCTACTACAGTGGCAAGCTTGGAAAACCCGGTAGGCGACTGCAAACGGACAACCTGACCCGTCGTGAGGGGGGGGGGGGAGGGGGCGGCAAGACTTGTCGTGGGACCGGAGCTGGATTTCGTGGCGTTGAGAAATACGGCGGTGGACCGCATCAGGTTGGCGTACCACCGGCACAAGCGACTGCTGAGCGATCGGCATTGGCGGCCGGAGGACACGGGACATGAGCCGCTGAGCAGGTGAACCCAAAACACCGTCTCTGGACACATTTCGCAAATTTAACAGTCCCTGATAAAAATCGCAGTTTGACAAGCGAGACTGCTCCAGCAACCTCTTCGCGCTGCGCACAGCACGTTCAGCCAGTCCGTTACTCTGAGGGAATTCAGGGATGCTAGTAAAGTGAGTAAAGTTCCATTTCGTAGCGAAGGCAGCAAATTCGGCGCTAGTAAATTGACGGCCGTTATCAGTCTGGAGCTTGACCGGGGAACCAAAGACAGCAAAATGACGTCGCAGCTTGCCGATGACCATCTCCGATGTGATGGTGGGAAGAAGGTCCACTTCAAACCAGGATGAATACGAGTCCACCAACACCAGGTAGTGCTTCCCACGCCACTCAAAAATATCTGCAGCCAGTGAAGACCAGGGCATGTCGGGGGCCGGCTGCTGCAACAGGGGCTGCCGCTGCTGGTGAGGGGCCATGGAGTTGCACTCGGAGCACGCCGCCACTCGAGCCTTGATATACTTGGCCATGGCAGGCCAATAGTACTGCCCTTGAGCATGAGCAACGGTAGCGTCAGCGCCCGGATGCCCCAAATGAGCAGCAGAGTAGTAAGCATCATAGAGTGAGGCAGGGATCACCACCTTGTGACCTTTCACGACGATACCCTCCCGAACCACAAGCTCATCCCGAACCAGGAAGAAGGGCTGCACGCCAGCAGGCAGAGAGGCAGGCTTGCGGGGCCACCCGCGCAGAATGACAGCAGACAGCTGTTGCAAGTCAGGGTCGGCAGCAGTGTGCTCGAGCAGGCACCGCAGCTGCTTTGAAGGAACAAAATTCACATTCAGCACGTGCAGGTCCTCCTGCTCGTATGGATGCTGGGCACAGGAGGACCGAGGTGCCCTCGACAGAGCATCGGCAACATGCATCTCGGTACCCCTCCTATACACAATGTTGAAATCGAACCGCTGTAGCTGTAGCATCATCCGCTGCAGACGGGCCGGGGCAGCATGAATAGGTTTGTTTAATATCGTAACCAGCGGCTGGTGGTCTGTTTCCACCGTGAACCGAACCCCAAAGAGAAAGTCCCGGAACTTAGAGCACGCAAACACCACAGCAAGGAGCTCCTTCTCAATTTGGGCATACCTTTGCTCAGTGTCCGTCATGGTACGAGAGGCAAACGAGACAGGCTGCAGCGAATCTCCATCATATACTTGCATGCAGGCTGCACCGAGACCAAAACGAGAGGCATCGCAGGTCACTACAATTGGTAGTCGGAGATCGAAAAACCGGAGAACCGGAGTGCTGACCAGCATGTTTTTCAAAGTGTCAAACGACTGTTGGTGCTGCGGACTCCACGACCAGGCAACATCTTTCTTTGTCAGGAGGCGCAGCGGCGCACTGAGCTCACTTAGACGCGGAACAAATTTACCCAGATAATTTACCATACCGAGAAACCGCTGCAGGCCAGCGACATCAACAGGTGCAGGGAACTCGGAGATGGCAGCAGTTTTTTTGGGTCAGGCTTCAGGCCACGAGAGGTAAAGATGTGGCCGACATACGACACTTCAGACAACCGGAACCTACACTTGGACGGGTTCAGCTTGAGGTTTATCTGGCGAGCCCGGTCGAGGACCCGTCGGAGATTTCGGTCGTGTTCCGTGACATCCCGACCATACACGAGGATATCATCGACAATGATGGAACATGGCAGCCCGGCAAACAATTGCTCCATGGAGCGCTGGAAGACTTCGCTCGCCGAGCTTATCCCAAAAGGCACTCTTAAAAACTTGTACCTCCCAAATGGCGTTGCAAAAGCTGTCAAGTCAGTTGACTCCCTGTGCAGTGGAACCTGCCAAAAGGAACTCCTAGCATCGAGAACTGAGAATACGGTGGCTTGACCAACCTGGGCGGCAACATCCTCGACAGTCCGCATAGGGTAGTGGGGCCGCTTAATGGCAGTGTTCAAGTCCTTCGGGTTGATGCAGACCCGTATCTCATTCTTCCCTTTTTTTATAGTGGCAACCATCGTAGACACCCAGCTAGTGGGCTTACTGATAGCTTCTAGCACCCCCAAGTTTACCATGTTGTCCAGCATTGCTTTAACTTTGTCTTTCATCGCGAAAGAGACCCTATGAGGCGGACGGCACACAGGAGTTATGGAGGAGTCAGTAGTAATTTTATATACAAGCGGCAGCTTACCGAGCTGATCATCGAAGAGGTCAGGGTATTCAGAGACAGGGTCCAGCACCACCCTCAGCTCATGGACTGTGCTGTCGGAAGCAACCAGACCCAGATCCTGGCATGCTTGATTGCTCAGCAGAGGCACACAATCACAATCCAACACAAAAAAAGACAGGTCACGAGATGTCTTCTGTAGCTTGCAGTGGAAAGTTACTCTCCCCACAGGTGTCAGCTCCTCCCCTCCGTACGCTCGGAGCACAGAGCGGTCTGCAGTCAAACTTTCATTAGACCTTATCTGGTGGAAGAGTGATGTTGATATTACGCTGACCTTGGCACCAGTGTCCAACTTCGCAGTGAAGGTCTTGTCATTAACAGTAACAAGCACCGATGGGTCGGGGAGTCGAGTCTGGTTGTGCAGCAGAGCGTAAACACTGGCATCCCCCATAGAGATGCTGGAGTCTGACTCGGGGGCTGACTCCTCGATGTACTGAGAATCAAGGACACTTTCAATCCTCTGGAGATTGTTGAACACCTGGCGAGGAGGCTGAGCAACGTTCCCACGGGAACGACAGACCGCTGCAAAGTGGTTCTGTTTTCTGCAATAGTTGCAGGCTTTTCCATAAGCAGGGCACAGAGACTGTGGCAAATGTCCATACCCACAATTGGGGCACTTCCTGGCACTCTGAGGGCGAGGGGCAGGAGCTGGGCGAGGCTGTGGTTTAAAACTGTTCGGTGGCCGCCGCGGCACAGACAGAGCAGCCACGCTAACGGCACGGTTCCCAGATCCTCTCTCCCCACGAAACGGAGTAACAACCTCAGCAATGCGACAAGCATGCACAGCTTCGTTCAACGTGAGGTCAGGCCTCCGTAATAAATCAGCCCGCAACTTCTGGTCTAACATGCCAGTAACTAACATGTCCCGCGTGAGCTGGTCACACAACTCACCAAAACGACAGCGCTGAGCTAGATAGCGGAGGTCGGCAATGAAACATTCCACAGGTTCCTCAGGCTGTTGCTTGCGAGAAAAAAACCGAGCCCGCTCCAAAATGCGGTTCGAGGGAAGGTCACAAATTTCAGTAAACTTCCTCAACAGACACACCGGGTCGTCAGGAGACTCGGCTGGCTCAGCAATCTGGTCATCTTCGCCCAGGACCGCTGGACTGTACACAAACGACTTAGCCCGCCTCATGGCATCAGGCCCAGCAAGGTTCAATAGCAGCGATGCTTTGACAGCAGCAGGGTCATTACGGTGTGCAATATTCACATAATGGGTGTAGTCCATGACGAACGTGTCCCATCGCTCCGCGATGTCGGCGTCAACGACTAACGGGGAAGGCTTGCGACAAGACGAAGCCATCACTCCACACACACTCAAAAAGCAAAATAAAACCCGATATACGAGAGGCGCAGGTTAAACGCTTCCGACACCATGTAGATGTATTTAGACGTGGTCCTTAATCCTTCACTAAGTCTTTATTAAGACACTACATTTTCTATTGTGCATTTGTGCATGTTGGTGAGAGTTGTAGGGGACATGCAAACATCGTAAACCTTCTAAGGATGTAGAGGCATTGGTGTGCTTTCTTGGTTGGTACTTCAATATGGGTGGTCCAGGAGAAGTTGTTGGTGATATTCACCCCATTGGCCCTACAATGTCTACGTGGAGATGGTCGAATCGCCGGTGAGGTAGACCAAACTCCTGGAGAGGCGCACGGACATGGCGCTGGATTTGAGCCATCTGGCACGGAATGCAGGTGCGAGCCCAATGGCCAACCTGCTTGCGCAGACCGTGCCACATGAAACGAGCGGCCACTAGTGCCGTTGTCGCCCGGATTGATGGGTGAGCCAGTCCGTGGATCACCTCGAACACCCTCCGGCGCCAGGTGGCAGGGACGATGGGGCGCGGCTGACCGGACGACACATCGCACAGGATTGTCACTCCCCCAGGACCGAGAGGGACATCCTCAAGGCGGAGGCCGGAGATGGCAGTCCGGTAGGCGGGCACCTCATCGTCCGTGAGCTGTGCCTCAGCCAGAGCAGAATAGTCAATTCCGGGCGCCACCTCGAACACGGCGTTGATAGCGGGGCGGGACAATGTGACGGCCACCCGGTTCTCTTTCCCCACGATGTAGCGGATAGATGTTGTATACTCCGATATGTAGACCAATTGCCGCTGCTGTCGTGCGGACCAGGAGTCGAAAACCTTCGCCAGGGCGAAAGTGAGCGGTTTGTCGGCCGTGTAGGCGGTGAACGGACGGCCCTCCAGGAAGTAGCGAAAATGGCGCACTGCCAGGTACAGAGCCAGGAGCTCGCGATCGAATGGGCATGTTGGGCCGAAGGGCCTATTTCCACACTGTTTGACTCATGATTCTATCCTCTCACCGTGAGCATAGTCCCTCTTGCTTCAGAAAAATGCGTTAAGGGCCTGTGTCACTTGGGCGTCATTTGCGCATCACACAGGTGGCATGCGAGGATTTTGAGAATTCCAAAATCCTGGGGCGCCGCGCGCAACTGTGCGTCACTATCTACGACACCACGCCTCAGCGCGTCCATGCACGCGTTACGCCTCGTGCACCATGACGCGTAAATGGTGTTGCGTAAATGACAACCAAATAACGCTAAAGTGGGATAGGCCCTTTAAAGTGCTGGAGTATCTCAGCGGGTCAGGCAGAGCCTCTGGATATGTATCGGTGATGTTTCGGGTCTGCACCCTTCCTCAGACTATTTGTAATACGGAGAGAAAGCTGGAAGGGAAGTTGGTGGGACAAAGCCTGGTAAGTGATAGGTGGATATAGGCGACTGGGAGACGATTGATGGCAGATGGGTGGACACAGGCCAGAGATGGGAGGAAGATAAAAAGGACAAAATGTGAAGCAGAGGAAGAGATATATGTGGAAGGAAATAGAGGGAGTGGGGCAGGGAGGGGAGTGGGATGTTGCAGCTTAGTTACCAACAATTGGTGAATGAAGTACTGTTGGGCTGTAAGCTATCTAAGTGTAACATGAGGTGCTGTTCCTTCGGTTTGTGTGTGGTCTCATTATGGCAATGCAGGAGGCACAGGGCAGAAGGTCAGTGTGAGAATGGAAAGAGGGCCATTTCACTGAAGTGACCCAGTTTCACTGAACACTTGCTCTAGGACCACCCAGATCTGCTGGATCTCCCAGCTGCCAGCCATTATAACTCCACTTCCCATTTGCACACTGATCTCTGTGTCCCAGGCCACCTCCAGAGTCCCCAGTCCGGTCCTTGGGTCCTGGTGAAAGGCTGTTGGGAGCGAAGGGGAATGGGGAGAGGAGAGTGTGGCGGAGGGAGAGAGGGTCATCTATCCTTGGGCACGGGGGCTGCTGGCAACATCGCAGGGAGTGGGGGCTTTGTTCTATTGCTCACTCTACCTCTGTGTTTGCAGGACGTGTCGTTCGAGGTGCGGGCCGGGGAGGTGACGGCCCTGGTGGGACCCTCGGGAGGGGGGAAGACCACCTGCGTCAGCCTCCTGCAACGTTTCTACGAGCCTCAGTCCGGCCACATCCTGCTGGACGGGCGGCCCATCGAGTAGTACGAGCACAAGTACTACCACAGCAAGGTCAGGGGGCACAGGGGGTCAGGACACATGGGGGCTACACTGGGACAGTGAGTGGTCAGGGGGGGGGTGTCAAAGGGCAGTGAAGGGGTGGTCAGTGGACAATGAGGGGTGGGTCAGGACAGTGAGTGGGGGTGAATGAACAGTGTATTGTACCTCTGTGTGATACATGTACACACTGCCATCTTGTGACGTGTACACATTCAGTGCCCCTGTGTGACACATGTGCGCACTCAGAGCCAACATGTGACGTGTACACAGTGTATCCCCATATGATACGTTTACACACAGTGCCCCCCCCCCCCCGCGTGATACATGTACACAGTATTCCCCTGTGTAATACATGTACACAGTGTTCCCCAGTGTGGCAAGTGTCCACACTCAGTGCCAGCCTATGTGTGACACATGTAGTGTGCCCGTGTGACATGTGCAAACTCAGTGCCATCCTCCATGTGACATGTGTGAACAGTGTGCCCCCATACGACACGTCTACACTCGATGCCACGCCGTGTGTGACACGTGTATAATGTGTGCCCATGTGACACATGTATACTCAGTGCCACCCCCAGTGTGACACATATACTAAGCGTGCCCCTGTGTGACGTGTACACACTGTGCCCCCATGTGACACGTGTACTCTCAGTGCCACCCCTAGGGTGACACATATACAAGGCGTTCCTCCGTGTGACATGTGTACACACTGTGCCCCAGGTGACATGTGTACACTCAGTGCCACCCCATGTGCCACGTTTACACTCAGTGCCACCACATGTGCCATGTGTACACACTGTGCCCCCATGTGACACGTGTACACTCAGTGCCCCCATGCTACACGTGTACACTCAGTGCCCCCATGCTACACGTGTACACTCAGTGCCCCCATGCTACACGTGTACACTCAGTGCCCCCATGCTACACGTGTACACTCAGTGCCCCCATGCTACACGTGTACACTCAGTGCCCCCATGCTACACGTGTACACTCAGTGCCCCCATGCTACACGTGTACACAGTGCCCCCATGCTACACGTGTACACACTGTGCCCCCATGCTACACATGTACTCACTGTGCCCCCATGCTACACATGTACACACTGTGACCCCATGCTACACGTGTACACACTGTGCCCCCATGTGACACGTGTACACTCAGTGCCCCAATGCTACACGTGTACACTCAGTGCCCCCATGCTACACGTGTACACTCAGTGCCCCCATGCTACACATGTACACTCAGTACCCCCATGCTACACGTGTACACTCAGTGCCCCCATGCTACACGTGAACGCTCAGTGCCCCCATGTGAAAGTGTATACAGTGGGCCCCCATGTGACATGTGTATACAGTGTGCCCCCATGTGACACGTGTACAATCAGTGCCCCCATGCTACACGTGTACACTCAGTGCCACCCCCGTATGCCACGTGTACACTATGCCCATGTGGTGCCAGCTCCCTGAGGCAGCTGCTGTCTCTTCTCCACAGGTGGCGCTCGTGGGTCAGGAGCCGACACTCTTTGCCCTATCGGTGCGGGACAACATCCGCTACGGGCTGGATCACTGCCCGCAGGCAGACGTGGCAGCTGCTGCCCAGAGTGCCAGCGCACGGGACTTCGTCGAGAGGATGGACCGGGGCTTCGACACAGGTACAGTCGCAGCGCTCCGGGGAGAGGGGGCAGGGAGCCCTCCTGACCCTGGCACCCTGGCACTGCCCTGTGCCGGCTACAGGGGACCGGCACACTGGGGCACCACAGTGGCAGGTGGAGTCAGTAATCTAGATCACCAGAGTCTGATCACTATACTAGTGTGGGAGTCACTATAGGCTTAATGTGCGATCGCTGTAGTTGACTGGAGTCTGATCACTCTACTAGTGTGGGAATCACCAGCGTCTGATCACTACAGTCCCAGTGTGCAGTTTACCAGCGTCTGATCACTACAGTCCCAGTGTGCAGTTCACCAGGGTGTGATCACTATACTAGTGTGAGCATCACCAGGGTGTGATCACTAAAGTGCCAGTGTGTGCAGTTCACCAGGGTGTGATCACTATAGTGCCAGTGTGGGCATCACCAGTGTGATCACTATAGTGCCAGTGTGGGTATCACCAGGGTGTGATCACTACAGTGCCAGTGTGGGCATCACCAGGGTGTGATCACTACAGTGCCAGTGTGGGCATCACCAGGGCGTGATCACTACAGTGCCAGTGTGTGCAGTTCACCAGGGTGTGATCACTACAGTGCCAGTGTGTGCAGTTCACCAGGGTGTGATCACAACAGTGCCAGTGTGGGCATCACCAGGGTGTGATCACTACAGTGCCAGTGTGGGCATCACCAGGGTGTGATCACTACAGTGCCAGTGTGGGCATCACCAGGGTGTGATCACTACAGTGCCAGTGTGGGCATCACCAGGGTGTGATCACTATAGTGCCAGTGTGCAGTTCACTAGGGTGTGATCACTATAGTGCCAGTGTGGGCATCACTAGGGTCCTGTGCTCTAGGGATGGTGCCGTCTCTGCTGTGACACAGCCGCAGCAGTTGCATGGTTTGCGCGTCGTGTGACCTCCGGTCTGTGGCACGCACGCACACCGTCCACGGGAACCCGCTCCTTTGTTTGTCCTTCTTAACAAGGCCTTGATTCAGTATTTGCAATTTACAGTGTAGCAGAAGTTACGAAGACTTTCAGTATTCGCTTTACATCAGGCAATCATTATAATACAATAGTGCCATCTTTATCTACAATACACTCAACCCCCCGCGGTGACCAGCGTTCATGGATATTTGTACAGGGGCTGCAACCTCTCACACTCCATATACACGTAAACATGGTCTCTTCCTCACCGGCGGCTGGCAAGTCCCACACTAAGTCAAATATTTATTTCACACCACAGCCCTGTGCAACACTCTTCATGTGCAACACCATTCGCCCGGGCAGGCTGACTGAGAAGCTGACAGACCTCGGCGTCCCGACTCCCACCTGCAACTGATCTTGGATTTCCTGACTGAAAGACCACAGGTGGTGAGGATGGGAAGGAGGGTGTCTGCAGAGCTCACCGTCAGCACAGGATCACCACAAGGCTACTGTCTCAGTCCCAAACTTTTCACCCTGTACACACACGACTGTGTCTCCACCCAGGAAAATACCATCATTATTAAGTATGCGGATGATACCACCATCCTGGGCCTCATCAAGGGGGGGGGGGGGACGAGTCGGGCTACAGGAGTCTGGTGAACGACATTCTTGCCTATGGTGAGGTGAACGACCTAAGCCTCAACACAGACAAGACAAGAGAAATAATAATGGACTTCAGAAAAAATCCACCCCCCCTGCAGCCCCTCAACATCAAGGGGACTGTGGTGGAGAGGGCTGACAGTTACAGATACCTGGGATTACAAGTAACATCAGATATGAACTGGACTTTGAACACTGCTGCCACAGTGAAAAAAGCCCAGCAGAGACTGTACTTCATCAGGCTGCTCAGAAAAGCTGGTCTGCACTGTCGCCCTCTCACCCAGGTCTACAAAGGACTGATAGAGAGCATCCTCACCACCGGCATCACGGTGTGGTATGGAAACACCACACAGACAGAGAGGAAGGCTCTGCAAAGAGTCATAAAGACTGCAGAGAGGATTATGAGAACGGAACTCCCCTCCATGGACACAATCTACACACAGCGCTGTCAAAAAAGAGCAGAGAGAATCATCAGAGACACACTACATCCAGCTCACTCCCTGCTCAAACACAAAAACTGCACATACAACCTCAGGCACAGACGAGCGGACAGCATCGCCACAAACAGAACACGCTTTTTTAAGAGCTTCTTCCCTGCCACAGTGAGACTCTTGGCCAAAACAAAATGAACTGATGTCCTGACCTACCTCATAGCATATCATATTATATCATATTATATTGTCTCCTGGGCCTGTGCAATTTACAATGCAATCGACACTTTTTATATAGGGTTTGTGCAAGTTACAATGCTCTCACTTTCCCCTTTATATAGGGTTTTAGGCACTTTCTTTTCTATTTCTAGAGAAGTATATGTTTTTATAGATTATGTGTCTTTCTGTGTGTCTTTTTAATTTGACTTGACTTGACTCTCTGAACAACCGCACAAGAGTTCCTATGTGTGTAAGCACAAATGGCAAATAAAGTTTTTGACCTTTGACACTCTCCCCCCAGGTCCCCGATGTAAAGGGGTAGGACACTCATATCCCTTATATATAGACCTCCACTGGGGACCACGCTCTGTGTGTGTGACCGCTCTCTGTCCACGAGGACACTTGCTGTGTTGTTAGTAACGGCGTCTCTTCGTTGAGCAGATGTGGGCGAGGCCGGCGGGCAGATCTCAGCGGGACAGAAGCAGCGGATGGCCATCGCCCGCGCCCTGGTCCGGCAGCCGCGGATTCTGGTCCTGGACGAGGCCACCAGCTCCTTGGACACACACACCGAGCTATCGGTGAGCAGTTGCTGCCTCCCCACAGCGCGGTGCGCCGTTACCGTGTGCACGTCAATGTGGGCTGAGCTCTGGGGAACGAACGCTCACTATCAGCTCAGTCACGCTGTTGTCTCATCTACTTGCCCCACTCACGCTCACCCACATCTACACATCCCCCCACCCACCCGCGCACCCTCACCACTACCCAACCCCAGACATCGTCCCCAACCCTTCTCCCGCCCCCACCCGCTCACCTCCTCCCCCCCCCCCCCCCATTCACCTGCTGCCATCCCACCATTACCCAACCACGGACCGGCCACCAATGAATGGCGGAGTAGACTTGATGGGCAGAATGGCCTAATTCTGCTCCGTCAGTATTAAGATCGTTTTGAATAGGCAGAATGCTGGACATTACAGGAAGATATTAATAACATTGTAAATAGGTGGAAGCTGGGAGGGTGCATTTTTATTTTTTTATGTTTATTATACAAATAATTTTAATCAAAAAATAATAATAAACATACAGATTATTAACACAATCAAAAGTAGTTGTTATTCAGTAAATTCACATCTAACATGGAAGAGTCGTTTAAAGACCAGTTGATCAAACTGTTCACCTCCCTCACCCCCTCCTCCTCTATCATCCCCCCCCCCCCCCCCCCACGCTCTTCCCCCACCAGCCCCAATCCCGCCTCCCAGTGCGACAGTGACTACCAGCGGCCGGGGCGATGTGGGCCGGCGCCGGACGGGTGTGGGATTTGCACGGGCGGTCGTGTGGGGTTAGGGTGGCCGCGGGTATGGGACAGGCAGTTGGTGAGCGCCCATCGGCTGAAGACAGTGCAGCGGGCGGACAGGATCGTGGTGTTGGAGGGCGGACGTTTGGTGGAACGGGGCACTCACACTCAGCTGATGGAGCTCGGCGGCTGCTACTCCCGCATGGTGCTACGGCAGTTCACCAACGGAGAGCAGGGAGCGGCCGGGGGGGAGTATAGGGGTAGGGACACGGGGAGAGAGGGTGAGGGTGGGGAGAAGGGGGGCAATGAGGGAGGAAGAGAATGAGTGGGGCGGGGAAACAAGGAGGGAGGGTGGGGAGTTGGAGTGGAAGGGAGAGAGTCAAGAGGGAGATGAGGGACATAGACATATACATAGAAAATAGGTGCAGGAGTAGGCCATTCGGCCCTTCGAGCCTGCACCGCCATCCAATATGATCATGGCTGATCACCCAACTCAGTATCCTGTACCTGCTTTCTCTCCATACACCCTGATCCCTTTTGCCACAAGGGCCACATCTAACTCCCTCTTAAATATAGCCAATGAACTGGCCTCAACTGCATTCTGTGACAGAGGATTCCAGAGACTCACCACTCTCTGTGTAAAACATGGTTTTCTCATCTCAGTCCTAAAAGACTTCCCCATGATCCTTAAACTGTGACCCCTTGTCCTGGACTTCCCCAACATCGGGAACAATCTTCCTGCATCTAGCCTGTCCAACCCTTTAAGAATTTTGTAAGTTTCGATGAGATCCCCCCTCAATCTTCACGGAGAGTTTAAGGGAGGAGGAGAGAGATGTTGACAGTACAGACCGAGAAGAGAGAGAGGGTAGTGAGCCAGCGAGGGGAGTGAGCTAGATGATGGAGAATGAGGGCGGGGAAGTTAGTGCTTCATGCAGATAGTGAAGATGGTTGTGAACAATTGGAGCAGGATCCGGATCGATTGGCCAGGTGGGTTGAGGAATGGTTGATGGAATTTCATACAGAGAAGTGTGAGGTGTTGCATTTTAGGACGTCTAACATGGGCAGAACCTACAGAGTATGGTAGGCCTCTGGGTAGTGTTGTAGAGCAGAGGGATCTAGGAGTACAGGTGGGGATTGTGGGGGGGGGGGGGCAGGCGTGGGGAGAGGATAGCGAGGGGGCAGATAGTGAGGGTGAGGAGAGGGAGGGGTGGAAAGCGAGTGAATGGACGGAAGGGAAGGTGGCAGTTGGGAAAGTGAGTGGGGTGTGGTGTGTGTGGGTGGTGAGTGTGGTGTGTGTGGGTGGTGAGTGTGGTGTGTGTGGGTGGTGAGTATGGGGAAGTATGGGTATTACAACAAACCTATTGCCAGACCGGGGGTGTTTGCACGTACGATTTGAGATTCTGTTTTGTAGTTTCCCCCCAGGATTGGAGGGGTTAATATTATTTTCTTTATTTTCATTAAAAGCATCAGTATTATTACCTAACTACGTTATGTCTGAATGCTTTACTCCTTTTCACTCATCCATGGTCAATCCTTTCAGTGTGTATCCGGCGTGAAATCACAGAGCTTTAAAATCTTCACGGAGTCACTCACGTGACTCCGAAGTAAATTTGTAAGATTAAACCAGAATTTACCAGTTTGAAATTTGATCTTGATTTTATGAGGAGTTACGATGAGCGATTATGTGCCCCCCTGCTCCCACTCTCATATTATCAAGGTCATCTGGTAGTTCCAGTTCTCCAAATCTCAGGTAAACGTCTCTTATCCGTGATTTCACACCGCTGCTTTGAAGATTGACGCGCATGCGGAATGACGGCCCTTCTTCACGTAATCGGTCATCGCAACTCCTCATGAAATCAAGATCAAACTTCAAACTGGTAAATTCTCGTTTAATCTTACTATTTTCTTCAGTTCCTCTTCCTTTGAACCGATCTTCAGTTCCTCTTCTGGAACGAATTGTTCTGGTCTAATCTCTCTCCAGCCCAACATTCTGACCATCTTCTTTGGGACTAATTCTACCACCTCCTGTCTATAAGGTAGCTATCGACTCGATACAGTGACAGATTATTGTATCGTTCAAGGAATTTCACCCTTTAGCCACGATGAGGAGCAACGAGGGTAATGAGCTTGCGTCGTTTAAGCATGGGAGCTCTCCACGAGACATTCAAAGCCGTCCAAAGATAATTCTTCAAAACACAGTCTCTTGATTAATAGTTTATTTATTGTCGTAATAAAACAGTAAGATATTCATCCAAATTTCTTCTTATAAAGTGCACTTGTATCTTACTCGTAATCACACTTGTCTATTTTTACAGTTTTTAATCTTTATATTTGCTTTTAAGATCTATACACACTGTGTGTGCTCGCAGAAATCTGAAATCTGTGTTGTATGACTGTTTATCAGTACATTGTCCTGTCTGTATGTTGAGCCACGTCAAAGAAGATTTTCTCTTACGACAGACAATAAAGTTTTCTGAATCTGAATCTGAATCTGAAACTCCAGCATGTGGCTCTGACATGTTAGAAAGCTCCGGAAATACTCGAAAGCTATGCCATCCCGCCATGCTTCTTCTTCCGAACTAAACTAACAAACTACAAGCTTCTGCGCAAGAATCCCAGCAGCAAACACACCTCTGATTACGGAATAAATCCCACCAACATAATTACGGGAAGGCAAAATTTAAAGGCAAATGCCATAATTTATAACATACTAAGTTAAGCCAAATGGCCACCACAATTGGGAAGGCATAATGGAGGCAAAAAAAGCCATGTCGCCTCGGAGCCATATCACAATGTAAGTCCAGGGGAGCGGGTAATGGTTAAAATACACAAACAGGAACGTCTCTAGCTGGGCGGGGTCATTTGCTCCTGGTAAAAATACAACTGTAAAATGCGCAGAAAAAAATAACTGGATTCCGGTTTTGCATTGTAAACAGACGAATAACCAGGACGGTGAAAACTGAAGCACTAATTGGTAAAGATGATTGTCATCTATATGATCATGCTGGCACAAAATTAACCTATTCCGAAAAAACATGTGAAGAACCAGTGAACCAATCTTTGGATACGTGTTTTGGCAACATTGTAACGTAATAATGATTCAGTGTAACTTTGGATGCTGACAAATATTAACTAGACACAGTACAGCTTTCTATATAATCACAATGTCTGTGGTGACAACACATGCCAAATTAGTTTAAAATGGAAGAGATTGGAAATGTGTGTGGTCAACGATTTAACGTATACCGGGGAGCTCCATATGAATATATTGTTATATATGTCCTACACGCATATATATATCCTACACGCATGGAACAGGAAGACACTTTCCAGATGTTGGATGTGTACACGTGTGCACATCCAATTAAGAGGAGGTATTCCCTTTAGGATTAACTGTTTTCCCCTTTCGGTAGAATTATTTCCCTGTTTGCCCCAGGGTAGTTGAGGCTCATATTAATTCCCTCATTTTGTTTATATTTTTCGGCACTACATGTCCTTCTCCCAAATGTACTCTCAGTCAACATGGAAAGGTTCTTTGCTCTTGCATTTCCTTGCCAGGGCACGGTAAAGGATGAGAGAGAGAGAGCATCAATGTAGCCTCTGCGTAAGTAAGGGTCACTAATGACACTGCCCTGGCCTTGGAAGAAATTACTGCGGAGGAGGTGGTGATCCGGACAATTGCTCAGCGAAACAGAATGGGTTTGTATATCCTCGCAGCAGAAAATGTGAGAACTGAATACGTGATAGGATCTGAATGGTGTCATTATATCCCAGATGTAAAAGTAAAGATTACCAACCTGGCTGACGGAATTCGTCAAGAGGCAGCCAAGATGCATGAAACATGATGATAATAGGAGGGGCACGTGGTATCTGCGGGGATGTCGATGGCTGGGATTGATAGGGATCTGTTTGATGCAAAGTTTAATTTTTCTCGTTACAATCATCCGGGTGTTGTTTGTTTATTATGCGCTTCTCAAATGTCGCTGTGTGAGGAAGATGGAGCGAAGTATCACATTTTTTTTGCTAAGGCCCGTTCCCTGAGCATCAAGATGGTTTCGGGACGTATATTTAGAGGGTTTTCTATTTTCACGACTTCAATAGACATTCGCAGAGGAAGATCGTTGAATTTTAACTGTGTTCGGGAGGCAATTGAAGTCGGGAACAGGATTCCCCGTACAGGTAACTGAGTGATTGGAATAATTATGTGTCACGTGGACCATACAACAGTGAAGTACGTCAGTCGTCCCATCCTGAGCGGACCGACCATCGGTCATGGCAACACTGCGAAGCACGCGATGCCCAGTTGCTTCTCATCATAGGCAGAGCTCCAAGTTATCTAGGTACAATTAGTAGATTATGCATAAAGGCAACGCACAATTGTTGCTTCTGTGAAGGATCAGGGACTTGTACTTGTTCACTTAATCCAGTTTGATCTCTGCCATAACTGATCCTGATGGTTGCATTACTTCACATTAACAGAGAAGGTTATTTTATTCCACTCATTGCCATCACGTTTCAACTCTACTACGGAGACAAATGTGCCTTCTCTTTTCCCGCAGTTCTGTGGAACTGGGCCAAGGGTATCGGACACGAAATATTAACTACTTCTATATCACCGTTTTCAGTCACTGTTTCACTATTTCACTATTTCAGATTCCCAACGAACACGTTGTTATTGTTTAGATTTTGTTGCTCTGCATCTGGAGGCGTCTAGGTTTGCCCTGGTCCTAATAGTTTCCTGAGCCGAACTCACCATTGTAAATCTCAATAGATGTAGAAGTTAGGATTTCAATACAAATACGAATAGATTATACTATTTGGAAAACATAAAACAAAACCTCAAGAACATTTGAAAATAGAAAACATAAGTATAGAAAGAGTATATGAAAATAAATTTCTTGGTGTGATCTTAGACCACAAAATCTGCTGGAAACCACATATAAACCACTTCAAAGCAAAACTGGCAAAGTCTATAGCAATATTGGGAAAATCAAGACACATTCTGGACCACAAATCATTACATACTCGGTATAATACACTCATATTGCCATATTTGAGTTACTGTGAGGAGACATGGGGTAACACCTACAAAACCAACCTACAGCCGTTATGCACATTACAAAATAGAGCAATAAGGGTTATCAATAACGTTGGATATTTGAACATACCAATTTATTATTCTTAAAGTCTCATACACTGACGTTCACCGATCTGGTTAAATGTAAGTGCACAAATCGTGTACAAAGCAAGAAAAAAATTACTCCCAGGAAATATACAAAAACTGTTTATGGAAAGACAGGGTGAGTATAATTTGAGAGGGGAACAATTAAAAAAAACTCAATGTCAGAACAACTCGTAAAAGTATGTGCATTGCAATCTGTGGGGTGAGTTTGTGGAATGGTCTGGAACAGGAGATAAAACTTAGCACAAGCATAATTCAGTTTAAAAAGATGTACAAAAACACTTTTTAAAAGGATGTTGGGATGAGGATAGGAGTTTTTTGTGTGGGATATTTGTTATACTGATTGTACTGGGAAGAGTGATTATAGGGTGATGGGTTGTATATATGACTAAAATATACTGTATAGTGCATGAGGGTTTTTTTTTTTTTTCTCCATTTTTGTGTATGGATTTGTAAATATTTGATTAGTGTATAAATGTAAATAATTTGGTGTACATATGGAAATAGGTGTTTATAGCTGCTAAATGTGTTTCACATAATTATAAGCAGTTGAATAAGGGATGGGAATTAATAAGCTTTGGCTTCTTCCTGCTCCTTTTAGGAGACATCCAATTTAATTTATTTATTGATATTGTTTATGACACTTTATAAATATTCTTGTTTTGTTTATTTTTTGTTTTTTGTATGCTGTTTCACACTTGTTCTGTCCGAAATAAAGAATTAAATGAATAAATAATAAATCAATAATAAATAATACACTGCACATATTCGCAACTACAATAACACTGGTACAATATTACAAGCATCTAAATTAGTCTGTTATTTACCAATGTAGCACAATTTCAACATGACTCAATCATTATATATTTCAGGTGTATGTTGAAACCTCCGTATCTCAATTAGCAAAAACGAATGAAGAGCAACAGTTGTGCAACTAAACAAGGGAATAATAGCTCACAAGAAATTAATGAATTTCTTCGCCAAGAATGCTTTGTGGGAAAATAACTAAAACATAATGTATTGCTTCTCGTTTTAAGTTTATTGCAAAATGACTTAACGACAGTTATCCCTAAGAATAACGACAAAATATTGCATTAAAAAGAAACCTCTCATAATTCCTTACTTTATGCAATGCTCATAGCAACATTAAGGTTTCCCTGTGGTATTAATAGACTTCAGTAGGTGACTGGGGTTATTGCTAAATTTAACTAGAAAATAGATTCTGTCCGACTGAAGGATCCGCACAGGACCCCGCTTAAAAAAATATTAGCCGTTCTAGATTCAAATCCTTGACCTTCCTGTTAGCCGACCTATTAAAAGACATTAAGGATATATTTGGAATTTGGATATAAATGTTAACATCACTCCCGAAATGTGAAGTGCAACGATATTCGCACATAGTCGGCGATGCAGTTATTAAAATACGGATTGTTATTGAGAAAACGCCTCTTACGCGGGTAGAACTACGACGACGGAGATAATCTTCTTTAAAAGTAATTAAATAGTAAAAGTAATTTGATCCGGCAACTAATGGATAAATAGAAAAACGCTAAAGGACGCAGACATATTGACATTTCGGATAGGGATCATTTTTCAAACTATCTGAAGAAGAGTCTCTACCCGAAACGTCAATTCCATCCCCAGATGCTGGTTGACCCGAAATTGTTCGGATATCAGTAATCACTTAGATATAAAATAATAACTGCAAAAACAACATTCTCTGTGAGAACAACTACATTTTGAAAATATTTGAATGGTTTTAAGAAATAGATAAATCGAAATTTCGCAACTCGTCTCATATCCTGTCTCACCACTTTAGATATAGCTCTTAGGGCAAACTGAATCAAGGGATATGAGGGGGGGGGAGCAGGAACAGGTTAATGATTCTGGATGATCAGCCATAATCGTATTGAATGGCGGTGTTGGCTCAAAGGGCTTAATGGTCTACTCCTGCATATAGTTTCTATGTTTCTATGCTTATACTGATTTCACTTGGTCTGCACTCGCGCAATCTCAGTGCGGATGAAGGATCTGGATCCGCCAATCTCCAATCTCCAATCTCAATCTCCTGTGTCTGTGTTTTCCGAAACATTTGTCCTCGTTAATGAACAATAAAAAATAGACAGTAACCATAATCCGCCTACTGCGCTGTTACTTTCCAATTGATCGTATTGCGTGCGTGCGGAGTACTATCGGCAATGACAATTGTTGCAAGCAAAATAAATAATTCAGAGACCATGAAAATTAAATCTCACTATGCCGTTGCTGGGAATTGCAGTTAGGATACCCTTCAGAAACCAACATAATCACGTTCCATATAAAGGTGGAAAGAGAATTCTTGCCATGATTTTTATTTGATTATCTTTCACAGTGATCATGAACACGTGATATTGTGTGGTCATTTTTTTGGTAACAATGCAGGGCACCAGTGATTGTTGTCTTACAAATTAATGAACGCCGAGAGATATCATTAGCTGAAGAAGCATGATAACCTCATAAATGTTTATAGGGAAACGTGTATCACGATATTCCTCATCAGTAATGTCACCCGAAATATAGACGAGAAGCTTGACTGTTCAATCCCTCTAAGACTGCTGACTTCTTCTTCCTCGTAGAAGAAGAGGTCTGGGCATCCTCTATATCACGTTTTTTCCGGTCGGTCAGCGACGGTTGACGGTCGGTGGTTGCAGAATTGGCAACTTCAGTCAGTCACTGTGGTACAATTCCTGTCGTCGGCACTGCCCGGGATGCGCCACGTGGAGGGTTCTGCTTGCATCCCAAGACTGCAGACTGATTAACAGTTTTCTGGATTAAAAGCATTATATATGAATACGCGATGTATAACAAATAAAGTGGATGAACTGGAGACTCAGTTAGAGATTGGTAGATTTGACATTGTGGGGATTACAGATACATGGCTGCAGGAGGATACGGTTGTGAACTGAATATTCAGGGTTATACGTTCTTTAGAAAGGACAGGCAGGTGGGCAGAGGAGATGAGGTAGCTCTGTTGGTGAGGGATAAAAAGTGTATACCCTTGCGAGAAGTGACATAGGGACTAGAAATGAGGAATTGTAGAGGTAAGAAGACACTAGGGAGTTATCTACAGACCCCCCGCACAGTAGCCTGGATATAGGATGCAAGTTGCACCAGCAGTTAAAAATTACATGTAACAAAGGTACAGCCACTTTGGTTATTGGAGATTTCAATATGCAGGTAGACTGGGAATATCAGGTTGAGTCTGGACCCCAAGAAAGGGAATTTGTAGAGTGCCTCCGAGATTGATTCTCAGAGCAGCTTGTATTGGAGCCTATCTGAGAGAAGGCAGGTCTGGATTTAGTGTTGGCTAATGAACCTGATAAGGGAACTCAAGGTAAAGGAATCGCTCGCAAGTAGTGATCATAATATGAAATATTTTAGCTACAATTTAAGAGAGAAAGGGTTAAATCAGAATTGTCATTGTTGCATTTGAACAAATTGGACTATGAAGGCATGAGATAGGAGTTGACCAAGGTCGGTTTGAAAAGGATCCTAGCAGGAATGACGGTGGAACAGCTATGGCAGGTATTTCTGGGCATAATCCAGAAGATGCAGGATCATTTCTTTCCAAAGAGGAAGAAAGATTCTAAGAGGAGTAAGAGGCAACTGTGGCAGACAAGGGAAATTAGGGACGGTACAAAACTAAAAGAAAAGATGTATAATATAGCAACGAGTAGAGGGAAGCCAGAGGATTTGGAAACGTTCAAAGAATATCAGAAGGTAACTAAAAGGGCAATACAGGGTGAATAGACGAAGTACAACGTTAAGCTAGCCAAGTATTTAAAGAAGGACAGTAAAAAGCTTATTTAGGTGTGTTAAACGAAAACAATTAGTACAGACATGTGTGGGTCCCTTGAAGACAGAAACGGATGAAATTATTATGGGGAACAAGGAAATGCCGCAAGGTTAGTTGCTAGGGCCGCAGCTATTTACAATGTACATTAATGATTTGGATTAGGGAATTAATAGTAACATCAGCAAATTTGCAGATGACACAAAGCTGGGTAGCAGTGTGAACTGCGAAGAGAATGCTTGGAGGTTGCAGGTTGATTTGGACAGGTTGAGTGAGTGGGCAGATGCATGGCAGATGCAGAATAATGCAGATAAATGTGAGGTTATCCACTTTGGAGGCAGGAACAAGGAGGCATATTATTATATCAATGGTGTCAGATTAAGAAAAAGGGAAGTGCATCGAGACCTGGGTTTCCTTGTACACCAGTCATTGAAAGTAAACATGCAGGCACTGCAGGCTGTGAAGATAGCTAATGGCATGTTGGTCGTCATAACGAGAGGCTTTGAGTATTGGTCCAGCAGTTTTACAGGGCCCTACTGAGACCACATCTGAAGTATTGTGTGCAGATGTGGTCTCCTAATTTGAGGAAGGATATCCTTGCTATTGAGGGAGTGCAGCGTAGGTTCACAAGGTTATTCACGGGGGTGACGGGACTGTCATAAGAGGAAAGATTGGAAAGACTGGCATTTAGACGGATGAGGGGGGATCTGTACAAACATATAAAATTTAAAAAAGGATTGGACGCGCTAGATGCAGGAAATGTTTTGCCAATGTTGGGATGCCCAGAACCAGGGGAACACAGTCTAAGAATAAAGGTGAGGCCATTTTAAACTGAGATGTGAAAAAATGTTTTGCGTCCAGAAAGTTGTGAATTTCTCTGTCACGGAAGGCAGTGGAGACCAATTCACTGGATGAATTTAAAAGAGAATGAGATAGAGCTGGTGGAGGTGGCGGAATCAAGGGTATGGGGAGAAGGCAGGCATCTGATTGTGGATGATCAGCCATGATCACAATGAATGGCGGTCCTGTCTCGAACGTCCGAATGGCCTCCTCTTGCACCTGTTTTCTATGTTGCTATGTCTTTCCCCAAATCCTGAAAAGTTCATTGACAAATTCAGCCACTGGAAAACCCGGGCGTTACACCTCTCCACAGTCTACTGAAAACAAAGTGAACATTTAAGTATTGTGAGATATATTGTTTGTGCTCACAATCACTACTCAGAGACTAAATCGTGGAAACAAGAAATGCTTTATTTGCGAGTCTGCAGAATCGGGTGCCTCTCCATGTTGAGACACACCGAGCAAAGGAAAAACGTCTTGTTTTATACAATTCAGTATACAGTCTTTATTGATCGGACGCCTCCCCTTCTGACCCCTTCCAATCAGGGTACCGAGGTTCACAATCTTCCAACCCTCCCCTCCGTGCGTCATCAATCATTCCCTCTCCTCCCACATCATACATCGCATGTACATTTAAATTAGGTTCTTTGTCATGAGGGGCGTAAAGTTAATATTCATTTAACTCATTAAGCATGCGCAGTATCTGTTGGCCTAACCTACTTAATTGCCTTTGACCTAAAGAATAGCTTCTGTGTTGTCAGCTACATTCCTTACCTCTTCTTGTTATTCTACAATGTTATCAACAGCTCTGAAGGTCTGACTGTTTGTTCGAATCACAAGATTGGTGTTTCCAGTTACTCGGCCCATCACAAGGTCGGTGACTACAACCATTCGGCCCCTCACAATGGTGGTGGTTTAATCATCTTATCCCTCACAATCCTCCCTTTTCCTTTTGCTACGCATCCTGTATTAAACCCCATTCCTAGACTTCCTGCTGTTCCAAAGCTAATAACATTCTTTTTATCTCTCTTTCCTCTGGGTCCTCTCTCTGCCTCATTATCATTATCTTCTGGACGCCCCCTTTCTCCCCCATGGGGACTACAACTGCCTGCATTTGGCTTATACTTCTGGTTATAAGAACCCTGAGACATGGTATACAACAGGGGATAATGATCAATGCAGCTAATGCCCATAAAATCACCAGTCCCACCGCTTTCCACCAGGCTCCTCCTAAGATGTAATCCCACCATCCTGCTCCCATGATTGTGTTCCATCTCTGTACCGGGACCTGTGCTATTTTTCTGATTCCTTCTGATATATCCATTACTGCTTTCCCGTTGTCATCTATGTTTAGGCAGCAATTAGAGAGGTTGAATTTTCCGCATACTCCTCCCTCTTCGGCTAGTAAGTAGTCTAAGGCCAAACGGTTTTGGTATATCGCTGTTCTCATCTGTGTCTGCTGCTTCGCCAACATCTCTAGTGCAGATGCAGTCTGGTTAGTAATTACTTCCAGCACTGCCTGTAGTCTTATGATCCGATTTAACATATACACTGGGGTCCGGTAGCCCCAGGATCCGTCCTGTGCCCAAGTGGCTGGTCCATAATATGAGATGATTCTTGCAGGTGGCCACTCATCATTTTTCCATTTTCCGATGTCCATTCCTCTCTTCGTTCGGTGTAGATCGTCAAAGATGGGTGTTCTTAGCGACCGCCCCTCCTCAGTGGTCAACAGAAAAAAAACCCGGGTTGTACCAGTCCAAATAAACAAGTCCCAATCCATTTTTCTGGCAATACCGAGTATGCCTTGTGTCCGCATATCCATAGCAGTCCTTCAGGGGCCGGTCCACTAGAGGTAACATTGTCCCATATGTCCTGCAACACTGGGATTCCCTGGTAAGGGTTGTTCCCGGTGCAATTCCATAATCCAGTCGATTCGCTTCCATCAGTCTTCATCCAGATAGTACAGTTTCCTTCATCCTTTACAGTGGGATACCATTGAGGTTCCTCTGGCCACCACACTCGGGATTGATTTGGCCACTGTGTGATGATGCGCTGGCAGGGGCTGCTGCCTACTAGGATGGCATCCTTTGCCCAGGGCCTGGCGATACACTCAGTTCCAACCGGGGTGTGTGTCAGGACCCATTCCTGGGGACTTCGATCTCTTCCCACCGTCAAATTCCACTTTATCAGGTTCCATACCTCAATGATAGATCCTCTCCATGGCCACCGTGAGCTCATCAGCTGTCCTCCACAAACCCAACAGTTAGTCACATTCAGGGTTCTGGCTATCCGGAGGGCCAAGTCCACAAACAGGTTTCTCCCCACTTCGGGGATCTCAATCTGCTGCTTTATTTCATCATACATAGTCTGGTGCAGTTGAGGCTGGGAAGGTGGGGGAAGTTTGTTGACTACTGCTTCTGCTAACTTCCCTATCACTACCTCCTTCTTTTAGTCTAATGTTTCCTCCCTGGCTCGGGAAGGGATGCCTAACTGTCCTCTCTTGGTCATGCAGACCCATTTCTCCCCTTTTGGGCAGGTAATGTGCCCAAAACTTCCTACATGTCCCTTATTTTCTACTACATAATACCCCCTCCCCCCGTCCTGACAAACAGCTCTAGTCCTTAGGTCGTAGCAATCATCACTTACATGGGAATGATAGGTAAATGATCTGGTTGTTCGCCCTCCATATCTGATAGGATGGTAGCACTTATCACAGTTATTAACACTTCTTATAATGGTTACATACATAGTTAGTAATACTACAACTGCTCCTTTCATGCTGTTAGTTTCATACAGTTAATGCCAGGGGCCTATTCCCTGGTTTTACCGTCCACTGATCATCTTTCTCAGGAACTGACGGCGGGTCAACGGGTCCTTTAACCCGGGTCGCATGTGTCCACCCTTTTTCTTTTGTCCGTACTGCTGTCTCCGTTGTCAGCAATGCCAGGTATGGGCCAGTCCACCGGGGCTGCAGTTTCTCCTCCTTCCAACTTTTAATCAGTACCCAGTCACCGGCCTTTATAGCGTGTATTGGAAACTCGAGTGGTGGACTTTGTGCCAACAGTCCTTTTATTTTTAATTCTGCAAGGGAACGAGACACTGCCTGTAAATAGTTCCTCAGGAACACATCGCTGCCTTCGAAGGTCGGCGTGCCCTCCACCTTTCCAAGATAGGGTAGCCCAAACAACATTTCGTAGGGAGACACCGCAATATCTTTACGGGGTGCCATTCGTATTCTTAATAATGCAATTGGTAAACACTTAGTCCAGGGTAGTCTGGTTTCCTCCATTAACTTAGTTATCTGTGTTTGAAGGGTTGCATTCATCCTTTCCACTCGCCCAGAACTCTGGTGGTGCCAGGGTGTATGCAATTTCCAATTTATTCCCAAGGTACTGCAAACCAACAGGTGAACCTTAGAGGCAAAATGTGTTCCTCGGTCGGAATCTATGGATTCGATGACCCCGTATCGGGAAATGATTTGTTCTAATAATATCCGGGTTACTGCCTGAGCGGTGGCATTTATCGTGGAAAATGCTTCCACCCACCTGGTGAAATGGTCTACAACTACTAGGAGGTACTTCCACCTTTGTATTCTTGGAAGTTCTGTAAAATCTACCTGTATTCTCTGGAAGGGTCTTATAGCCAATTGTTGTCCTCCACCAGGGACAGCTCTCATTACCTTCTTGTTAACCCTCTGACATAACACACAACCGGAGACTGTCTGCTTAGCCAAAGTATAGATACCTCGGCAAGCGTAGGTCCGTAGTAGTGTGTCACACAGGGCCTGCGCTCCCCAATGTGACTGGGAGTGCAGTTGTGTCATCAAATCCCGAGTTAATCCTTTGGTTAACATTTGTTTCCCATCCGGCGTCCACCACCTCCCGTCAGTGGAACGCCGAGCCCATAACTCATGCATTTTATCCTCCTCCTCCTGTGAGAATACAGGTATCTTTCCTACTCCTTCCCTTAATGGTATTAAAGACAACAGCCTCACTGTTCCTTCTGTCGCTGCCTTTTTGGCGGCTCCGTCTGCCGCTTCATTTCCCCTTGCTTCTAATGAGTTCCCCTTTTGGTGTCCCGCCACATGGGCCACCGCTATCCTTTCTGGCAAATGTAATGCTTCCAGCGCCTTCTCAATTAATTGCTCATGTGCCAACTCCTTTCCTCTTGCTGTAATCATCCCCCTTTCTTTCCATATTCTCCCAAACGTGTGCACTACTGTGTACACCGTTCCTTCCTTTCCTTCCAACAATTCTAACGCCCGTATTAAGGCATACAATTCACATGACTGAGCCGACCAACTACCTGGCAACCTGCCCGCCTCCACTCCTTCAAATCCTTCTCCTCCTATTATGGCATACCCACTATATCTTTTTCTATTTATACAGCGGGAAGAACCGTCTATAAACCACCTTTCTCCCTCTACCAGAGGCTGCTCCTCCAAATCTTCCCTGCTCTTGGTCTGTAGTTCTATAACTTCGCTACAGTAGTGTTCTGGTCTCTGCCCTTCCTGCTCGTCGCCCGCCGAGTATAAAAACTGGGAAGGGTTTAAATTCTTATCGGTCAGAATGGTCAAATCGTCTTTTTCCATAAGTATCACTTCGTACTTTATCAGTCTCCTCACACAATTTATCATACAAGAACTTGACTTGTCGGGTTTAATTGTCTATCAATAATCTACAGTATCCAATTAACCCGAGAAACTTCCTGATTTCTTTTTTGTTCCTTGGCATCGGCAGCCCGGTGATCCCAGCTATTCTTTCGGGGTTTATTCTCCTTTTCCCGTCACTAATCAGGTGTCCTAGATATTTAACCTCCTGTTCTACAAATTTTAGTTTATTTTTGGACACTCTCAATCTATTTTCCCCTAAAAAATTTAAGAGGGTTATGGTTGCATCCCTTACTGGCTCTTCTTCTCCGCCTGAGAGTAACAAATCATCTACGTACTGCAATAATTGTGTCCCATAGGTCCTGGGAACATCCTCTAATACTTGTTCTAATATTTTCCCGAACAGGTTCGGGGATTCAGTAAATCCCTGAGGGAGCACAGTCCATCGATACTGTTGCTTCCTCAGTGTGTCAGGGTTTTCCCACTCGAATGCAAAGAGGTCTCTACTTTCCTCAGCCAGGGGGCAGCTCCAAAAGGCGTCTTTCAGATCTACCACACTGAACCACCTATGGTTAGGGGGTATACGTCCCATTATGGTATAAGGATTTGGGACTACCGGGTGTCGAGCCCTAACTACCCTATTCAATTCTCTTAGGTCCTGGACCAGTCGGAACGTTCCGTCAGTCTTTCTTACAGGGAGTATTGGCGTGTTGTAGGGGGACATACAACTCTCCAATACTCCATCCTTCAGTAAGTTTTCTATAATTGGCTGCAGCCCTTTCCTTCCTTCCATTGAAATCGGATACTGTCTTACTTGTACTACTTCATTTCCTTCTCGCAAAGCTATCCTCAGAGGTGGTATTCTTAGCCCTCCCCTATTTTCCTCTCTTGCCCACACCTGTGAGACTATTCTTTCTTCATCTTCGGTCGTCAATTTATATAGTTGTACTATAATCTGTCCACCTTACGGGAGCTGTGCCCATTCCTAATTGAACTTGTAAGTCCCTTCCCATCAGATTTATTCCTGCCTGGGGCACCAGGATTAAGTATTCCATGGCCTCTCGATTTTCATATCTTACCATTACTCCTTCTATCTCGGGAGCTGTCATTACCTTTCCCCCTACTCCAGAGATTTTGACTTGCTTTTCCCCTAATCCCATTCCCTCCGGTATCCTGTTACACTTGATCTTTCCGCCCCTGAGTCCACCATAAATACCGTGTCTTCTCCTTGGGGACCTAATTTTAAGTTTACCAAGGGTTCCCGTGTACGTCCTACACACCCCAAGGAGGGGAACCCCTGACCCCCCTATTCCTCCATCAGTGTGTACGATTGTACTTCATGCCTTATCTTTGGACATTTTCTTTTAAATTGTCCTTCTTTGTGACAATTATAACACCGGGATGGCCCGGTGCGCCATCCCCCTGATCCTTGTTCTTTATTTCCCGGGGGACCCCAAACTTGGTCCCTCCATTCACCCCTTTTATGGGTTCCTTTGGCCATTCAAAGTAACAATACTTTATCATGACTTTCTTACTTTTACCCTGAGTCCCCCCCTCACCCCATCCGTGCAACATCCGCCCCAATGGACTATCAGGCGGAATGTGCGGCTCTTCACCAGTTTGAGCCTTTTTCCCCGGGCCCTTACTTTGCCCATTCCGGTTACCCATCCCTGTCAGACCTTTTCCCGTCCAACAGAACCCAATCGCCCGAGTAATACTTAATAGTCAATATTCTTACCCGAGTCCTGTGCACAGAAATTGCTCGATTGATTGATCCCTTTCACCGGATTCCCTCTTGTTTCCAGAGTCTCTTGTCCGAATATCACTCGCTCAAACCGCTGACGGCAAGCAAGGAGATCAGAGACTGCTGAAATCAGCAGGGTGCACCTTCCCTTCCTTTCGTGCCTCCGTCAAGCGGCCGGAGTGGCGATCGCGGACGAGCCCCCAACTTGTGAGATATATTGTTTGTGCTCACAATCACTACTCAGAGACTTAATCGTGGAAACAAGAAATGCTTTATTTGCGAGTCTGCAGAATCGGGTGCCTCTCCAAGTTGAGACACCCCGAGCAAAGGAAAAACGTCTTGTTTTATACAATTCAGTATACAGTCTTTACTGATCGGACGCCTCCCCTTCTGACCCCTTCCAATCAGGGTACCGAGGTTCACAATCTTCCAACCCTCCCCTCCATGCGTCATCAATCATTCCCTCTCCTCCCACATCATACATCGCATGTACATTTAAATTAGGTTCTTTGTCATGAGGGGCGTAAAGTTAATATTCATTTAACTCATTAAGCATGCGCAGTATCTGTTGGCCTAACCTACTTAATTGCTTTTGACCTAAAGAATAGCTTCGGTGTTGTCAGCTACATTCCTTACCTCATCTTGTTATTCTACAATGTTATCAACAGCTCTGAAGGTCTGACTGTTTGTTCGAATCACAAAGTTGGTGTTTCCAGTTACTCGGCCCATCACAAGGTCGGTGACTACAACCATTCGGCCCCTCACAATGGTGGTGGTTTAATCATCTTATCCCTCACAGTATCATTTATCGTATGAATATCGGTTGGAAGTTTATGTCGTCTAATCCCACTGCACAAACAATTCATCGGACGCCATGTCTATGTTGCCACGGTACAATCATCTCCGGAACATCTGGAGAAGAAGGCCTCCTATTGCTTGTCTATAGATCCACAATCGGTATCACAATCCCAACCAAACCCATCTCCATATTCCTGTAACTTGCAGACATCACGCCTTCTGCCACTGACTCCCTGACTCGCACACAAAATCAGAAAGGGTAAGCGACAAATTATCGTCCGCGATAATGTTCAACATCGGCACACAGAAAAGCCTCTTACTCTCTCCCTATACACTTACTGCTGTGTGACCAGTTCTTGCTCCAACTACATTTACAGGTTTGTAGATAAATACACCGTGGTCAGCGGATCACACAAGGAGATTGAGAACTTCGTAGCATAATGTGAATGCATCAGCCTCTTCCCTCGTGTCTGAAAGGGGAATGAGCTAGGAATTGGACTTAAGAAGAGGTGGAGTGCATGATTCAATGCATCACTAGTGCTGTTAGAAACTAGGTAGACAGGCAGATGTGTGAGAAGAGAGCACGGGAATGAGAATTACATGAAATTGCAAAAGTCATCATACGGTCCATTATCTCACAAAGTATCACTTGAAAAACCATAATTCAATCCGATGTAGAAACACTAAAACAAGGACGATTTGTTAACGATGGTACAAAATGAACGATTCACATGTGTGCGAGTGCATTGCATCACAGTAATTATAAACGGAACATTCCAGTATTTATACATTGTAGTTATAAATTCAACTGAACATTCAAGGGTAGACGTCTTATCGAAAACAGACCGGTACACAGAGTGGGTGTGGTAGCTCTGTTGGTGAGAAATGTAATTTAATTCCTTGCGAGGGGTGGCATAGATTCAGGAGATGTATGTTAGTATGGATAGATCTGAGGAATTGTAAGGGTAAAACGATCCTAATGGGAGTTATCAACAGGCCCCCAACCAGTAGCCTGGATATATGGTGCAAGTTGAATCAAGAGTTACAATTGGCATGTCATAAAGATAATGCTACGGTTGTTATTTGTGATTTCAACATGCAGGTAGACTGGGAAAATCAGGTTGGCACTGGACCCCCAAGAAAGGGAGTTTGTGGAGTGCCTCCGTAATGATTTATTAGAGTAGCTTTACTGGAGCCGACCAGGGAGAAGGTAATGTTCGATTTAGTGTTGTGTAATGAAACGGATTTGATAATGGAACTCGAAGTAATGGAGATATTGCGAGGAAGTAAGCAAAATATGATACGTTTTGATATACAATTTGAGAGGGAGAAGGGTATATCGGAGTTGTCATTATTATAGTTGAACAAAAGGGAGTATGGTGCCATGAAGGAGAAACTGGCCAAAGTTGACTGGAAAAATACCTTAGTAGGAATGGGAGAGGACCAAAAATGGTAGGTATTTCTGGGAATAATACAGAAGGTTTAGGATCAGTTCATTCCAAAGAGGAAGACAGATTCTAAGGGAAGTAAAGGGCGGCCGTGGCTGACAAAGGACGTCAGGGACCGTATAAAAAATAAAGAGAATAATTATAACATAGCAGAGATGAGCGGGAAGCCAGATAATTGGGTAACTTTTAAAGAACAACAGAATATAACTAAATAGGCAATACGGGAAGAAAATGATGTACGTGGATAAGCTACCTACGAATATAAATGAGGATAGGTACAACAATATTCAGGTACGTGAAGAGGAAAAAATAGTTAAGACCAAATTTGTACATTGTAGACTGAAAATTGTGAATTTATTATGGGGAACAAGGAAATGGCAGACGAGGTGAACAGGTACTTTGGAACCGTCTTCACTATGGAGGACACAAACAATCTCCCTCGTGTCCTAGTGGCCAAAGAATCTAGGGTGATGGAGGAAATGAAGAAATGCACATTAGGCATGAAATGGTATTGGGTAGACAGATGGGACTGATATGACTGGTAAATCCCCATGGCGTGGTGGTCTGCATCCCAGGGTACTCAAGCAGGTGGCGCTTGAAATCGTGGATGCATTGGTGATACTTTTTCCAATGTTCTACAGATTCAGGATCAGTTCATGTGGATTAGAGGGTAGCTACTGATATCTCACTTTTTTTTTAAACAAAAAGGCAGGAACGGGGTACTGATTGTGGATGATCAGCAATGATCACATTCAATGGCGTTGCTGGCTCGATTGGTTGAATGGCCTAATCATGCACCTTTTGCCTATTGCCTAAACAGCCACTTTTTTGTTATGTTTTGTGCAATATTTCTGTCACAAAATCTGACTCGTTCATAGTCTCGGTAAATTTGATTGTTCGCATAATCATAGATATCTCACAGATTATAATTGCACATGCTACTTGTAAACCATAAGAGAGGGTGCACATTGCAATTTATTGGTGAAGCTAATGAAGAACATTCAAAAGAAACCGCATTAAAGCGTCTACAACAATATTTGTTGATAACCGATATTTGATGTATTGACGATTACTGCAGAAATATGTCTCTACAGACTACCATTTTAACAGCGATGAAGGGCATGAAACAAACAACCTAATTAACGTGATCGTGATTGAATAATACCAATCTCATAGCGTGTTGATTCAACCCTTGAGGTTTCTGTAAAGTATAAGTACGAGCTAACTTTGAAAACTGAAGATCCGTGAGCCTATTAGATGACTGACTAGAAAGGTATTTTCCAACTAAATATGAACGGGCCTGCACTCCTGGTGACCGAGAGTATTTACTATCCTATTCTTGCAATCATTGGAGTCCCAGGTAGGTGAGCCAGAGAATGGTTTTACAGATATACGTTGATATGCTTGACAGACGATATTGAACTATGACAAACATATCTGCAAACTTTACAGATTTTTATGAAATTATTATTGCAAACAAAGTGCAGTCAAAAAAAAAGTATCGTGCTGATCTCATTTATGTACTGGATCTAAAAATCATGTGAAAAATGATTGCATTTTTCTGACGGTAAAATTATCTATAAACGTTATATAAGTAATATAATATTTTATATATTTAATATTAGTCAAGTCCACTGGACACAACACGCTCTCCTTCTCCTCCTCCTCATACACAGTCCACCTGAACAATGGCCGATTGAACGCTTCCAAAGAGGGGTCTTCAGATTAATGCGGTGTTTCAAGCTCTTTCCATTTTCATTCCATGCAGTTGATTTTGCACAGCTTCATTATACGAAGAACAAGTAAACGTACGGCGGCTGCCGCTGAGCATTATAGATCATGACTGATGTTAACTTTAGACTTCACGGTCGCAATTAAACACAACAACGGTTTGCTGGATGCTGTTCTCTGTATTCTGTAACTCTCGCTAAAGAATGTCAGTCATGTAAGCGAGTCCGTGCGCATGCTATGATCGCAGGTGCCTCCATCTGCCTGATAACTTACCGCGAAATAAAACATGCAGGTCGAGGGATGCTGTCGGTGAGTTTCCATAAAACAGACGTCGTTTTATTTCCATTGTGAATGCTCAGCTAAATTAGGTCACGGTTTACTGAGGCTGAGTAACGTGGTTTACTTTAAAGCATTGTAACATTCAAATACAAGTTGCACAAAGTGAAACTGTCTAATGGCCCTGATTTGACCTGGATTTGACCGCAGGAAAAGGAAAATTCGCCGTTGCATTGCAGGAAGATTTAACTCTTACATTCAGCAGACATTCAGAAGAAAGGTAAAACACTTGATGCTTTTAGATACAAAATGCTGGAGTAACTCAGCGGGATAGGCAGCATCTCTGGAGAGAAGGAATGGGCGACGTTTCGTGTTACCTGTTGCTTTTAGACTTTTTTTGCCCGATTTAATCGCTAACATTTTTGTTCTTATCGCCGAGAGGGTATTGAAGTATTGAGGATCCATCTGCAAACTGCGAAGGGTTGTGTAGCGGAGATTAGGGCATTCTCCAGGTTTAGTAGTTTGTGTCGAGACTGCGCCTAATCATTTCCAAGAGCAAGCTCTCTCTATAATCGTGATGTTGCTGATCACAAAAAGCGTATTGGATCCGGTACCTCGACATTATTGAGTTGTGATGTCGTATGCGCTCGCAGATCTCTATCGCATGGGTTTTAAATTTGTTTCCCAATGAATTCATCTTGCGAGATAGACAACGATCCCACGCATTTAGTGGTTTGCAAACTGCACATTTTTAGCAGGAAAATGCTAACCTGTCAGTCAGTACAGCGGGTCGGGATGTACATGTGTTTAAAGCCGATCATGACGGTTGGAGCTGTGAACTTATCGACAGGTTGTGCCTCTGCCGTTGAGTTGTGTTGCCCGGTTTTTGTTGACTCTGGAGCAACTGTCTACCATCTGTGTTTGATTGAATTTCAAAGCGTCAAGACACCACCGAGGGGAGCTGGCGGACTGATGCCGCCTTTCTGTCGTTCACCTCTATGTCGGAAGCACTCGTGTGTTTAGAATTGGAACTGCGAATAGTGATTATGAGCACAACTTGTGTCCGCAACCAATTTAATGCTGTGACGGCAGAGAACAAAAGGTAGCGTGACAAATTATTTGAATATGGTCCTGGTCGACATGGGGGGTAGTAATTAAAACAAGTGATTGCCCTTCCATTTCTCAGTAAGTTTGAATTATTTGGCAGATTCTTCAGATGTTTAAATTAAATCGGTTGTTTTAATGCTGAAATGTTTCAATATTTAGTGTGCTCAATCTATTCCAATATTTTCTAGCTTGCCTTGAGCCATTGGAGATATTTCACAAATAAAACTGGCGATAAATGTTAAGTATAAAGATTGTCTGGCTTTTCGAAAGTCTGGACCTCGGTCCATGGTGTGTGTGTGTGTGTGTGTGTGTGTGTGTGTGTGTGTGTGTGTGTGTGTGCGTGCGTGCGTGCGTGTGTGTGTGTGTGTGTGTGTGTGTGTGTGTGTGTGTGTGTGTGTGTGCGTGCGTGCGTGCGTGCGTGCGTGCGTGTGTGTGTGTGTGTGTGTGTGTGTGTGTGTGTATGTGTGTGTGTGTGTATGTGTGTGTGTGTGTGTGTGTGTGTGTGTGCCGAATTAATGTGTGAATCGTATCCGCCGCACAGCCTATGTAGCGGATATCAGACGTCAGCCTGCTTGGTCCGCCATATCGGAAATTAATGCGTGGACGTGGACTCTAAGGGGAGAGAAACGGACAGCAGGTTGCCATGGTAATGTTAACGATTGTCCCTGCTATGTCTGAGAATATTCGACATTTCCACGAGGATTTTTTTGCAAACCGGGCAGATGAACTGTACAAATAATTTCGACGGATTCGTTCTCAGGCAGGAACGGCAACTTCACAGTCCGTAACCGCCTGAATAGGCAGAGGGCGGAGAAACACGGAATAATCTAACACAGTGTAGCCGTTTTCTTCCACCCAGTTCAACGCGAATGCAATTTTGCTGCCGCCCAGACCATTCTGTTAACCTTCATATTTAACCTTCATGGAACATCCATGTTTAAAGGAAGATTCTGCTCCACTGCTATCAATCTCCTCAAACAATCATGAATTTCACACCACTTTCAGCAAGGCAGCGTCAGATACTCTTACACTTAACACTCCAGCATTCTATTTTCTCGTTATTGTTCATTAGTGATTTTTCTTTTGCAATTGTTCAAACTGAATTTGCAGTCGGTGGTACATGTTTTATCGCATTTACCATTGCCGTTCGCCATTATCTCCATGATCTACATGATTTCATTGCATCCAGGTTTATTTGACAACAACGTAATGTGAACCTGGGGTATTTCGAGTATATTTATTGAAAAACTTTATATTTTGCAAGGAGCGGTAACCATGAGGGCTTTTCAGTTTGAAGTATTTTTACCATAGGAATGTCTCGCTCGATGACCAAATATGTTTATTTTAGTGGAGCATCAGACCTGCTGAATTAAAAGGGGTCCAACCGTATTCCTGTGTAATATGGTTTGTTATTCCAAAGTCTTAAATGCAAGAACAACTCGTACACGCATGATAAATTGAAACCAATTTATATATATTTCGCGGGTTATTTCTCGTTCGTAATTCAATTTTCTTCTTTCTGTTGCAGCAAATTTGGTGGCAATCCTTATCCTGTCGTCTGGAAAGTGCGGCCTCACTGGATGTGTCATCCACTATCTGAAATCAATGGCGGTAGCTGATCTAATGGTACTGGTTTTCAATGTAATACTCTATGAGATTGAAGAGGCATATTTTCCGCATTCATTCCTCAATTACACCCCCATTTGCAGTTTTGTTATAACACTGATTTATATTTCGCTCGATTGTTCCGTCTGGCTGACTGTCACTTTTACATTCGATCGATTTGTTGCAATATGTTGCCAGTCGTTGCGTTCAAAATATTGTACCTTGAAGACTGCATTGAAAGTAATAACAGCTGTGTTTATGTTAAGTATTTTAGAAAATATTCCATTCTACTTTATATTTGAACCTCGGGAAGTGATTAATTATGTACCATGGTCCTGTTATGTAAAATCAAGTTTCTACACGTCACCCACCTGGGTCGCGTTTTTTTGGTTTGAAAAACTCTTAACCCCATTTGCGCCGTTTGTGTTGATTCTTCTGCTCAATACCTTGACCATAAAGCATATTATCATGGCCAACATAGTCAGGAGCAAGCTCCGAGGGAGTAACAAAGAGGCGTGTCAGACTGATCAAGAGACTGAGAACAGAAGGAAATCGATCATTTTACTCGTTGCAATATCTGGCAACTTTATTTTCTTATGGATGGTAAACCTTGCGTGTTTCATATGCGTACAGTTGACAGATACTCAATATTTGGAAATAGATTACAACGACTCTTTCACCATTGCGGAAAGAAGTGGCTATTTGCTGAGGTGTTTGAGTACTTGCACAAACACTTTCATTTATGCAGTTTCTCAGAGACACTTCAGAGAGGAACTGAAGAATGTAATTTCATTTCCCTTTCTTGCCATTGCTAATATATTCAAACGTTTACACACAAAAATGTAATCAAGTGATAATTTGCGAGGCACACATATGTATCTGTAACATGTAATATGATTTGTCGTGGTATCCCTTTCCACAATTTCTTGGGATTTTATTTCCCTATTTAGTTACCATGAACCAATAATAAACCAAAGTGATATTTTTGAAATATAATGTACGGTCATTGAAATGGTAAAATTAAACGAGCTTACCAGTTTGAGGTTTGATCTGTATTTTATGAGGAGTTACAATGATGGATTACGTGAAGACACCGTCCAGCCCGCATGCACGTATACTTCAAAGCAGCGGTGTGGAATCACAGAAAACAACACAGTAATTGAAATAAACATAGTAAAGATAAGGAGAACTAATTTACCAGATGATCTCTATAATTGAGGGTGGGAGCGGAGGGCACGTAATCCCTCATCGTAACTCCTCATAAAATACAGATCAAACTTCAAACTGGTAAATTCTCGTTTAATCTTACTATTTTACTTCGGAGTCACGTGAGTGACTAGGTGAGGATTTTAAAGCTCTGTGATTTCAAACCGTGTAACAATCCATACTTCACTCGCTGCCGAAGTCATCCAAGGGAGGACGTATGTTATCGTAATCAAACATGAATCTGTTTGTAAAACAACAATGGTATTATTTGAAAATAATAACAAAGAAATTAATGCTCCCCCGGGCTTAAATTATATATTTTTGCAGCGTCTAAAATTCTCTCTGCAAGTGAAACAGGTTTTATAATGGCTTGTTGTAGAATGTTTGAAATGTTCTTTCCATGGGCCACCCCGTTGTTACCAGGGTAGGTCCAATGGCACATCCATACTGTTTAGCCGCCGACGTGGATGCTGCTCTGGTGGAGTGAGATGTGTAAATATCGGTATCCACTCCAGCAGCTCCCAATACCTGTTTGAGCCATTTAGAGGTGGTTTGGCTTGGTACCCTGACCCAATGGCTTTTTTTGTGGCTGACCACTTATGCTTTTTGTCTCTCTCGGGAATTTTAGGTTGTGTTGATATTGTAGAGGTGAGTCATGACACATAACGGTGGTCAGGTGAGTACGCCCGGAATTCCATAATGAGTCCTGAAGTTCCTGGTCTACTCTGTTTTACAGACAGAATGGATAAAAATGGAGAAGGAGGATTGCCATCCTTGTAATATAGGAACGATCCTCTTCTCCCCAAAACAACTGAATAACACAATATATAAGAAGAACCCAATTATATATGGTACGATAAGAATTTGGAAACAAATAAAATTATCTTTAAAATTAAGACATTTATCACTGTTAATGCCAATAGCGAATAACCCTTTATTTAAACCATCTCTTATTGATAAGACATATAACCAATGGGAAAGTCTCGGAATTAGAAGGATCGGGGATATGTACGAAATGGGAAACCTACTATCATTCCAACAACTGCAATTAAAATTTAAATTGAAAAACAACCAATATTTTAAATATCTTCAGATTTGCGATTTCCTGAAAAAAATATACAAGGATATCAAAAAGTAACTCCTGACTTATTGGAAGAAGCAATGAATATTGAAGCTGACTCACAAAAATTAATATCATATTTATATAATAGTATTCTAAATATAGACCTACCATCGACAGAGGTACTTAGAGAAGAGTGGGAACGGGAACTAATGATAAAAATTACGAAGGTTAAATGGGAAAAATACCTGATATATATTCACAAATGTTCAATTAATGTAAGACATAATCTAATATAATTTAAAATTGTACATAGATTATATTATTCAAAAACAAGATTGAACAAATTTTATCCAAATATATCCGCCACTTGTGATAAATGTCTAGTCCAAAAGGTAACTATAACACACTCCTTAGTTTCCTGCATAAAACTTTATAGATTTTGGAATGATATTTTTGAAATATTTACAAATTTATTCAAGACAAGAATGTAACCTAATACTGAAATGATTATATTTGGTGTAATGGCAGATGGGAATAAATTGAACACATCTCAAAATCTATTCCTTAACTATGGTTTAATAATAGCAAAAAAATTAATACTTAAATTTTGGAAGGGTACATCAATACCAACGCTTAAAATGTGGATTGCAAGTATGTTGGACACCGCTCATCTTGAGGAAATGCGATTCCTCCTAATGGATAAATCAGACCAATTCATAACGAGTTGGTCTCCATTCGTCGTTTTTTTGGAATCATATGGTGCAACACAATTATAAAAAATAACTGTTTCAGGACTGGACGATGGTTGGTCAAGATTATAAATAATGATCACCTTTTCTTTTTTATTTTATTTTCTTTTCTCTATTTTCTCTCTCAACTTTCTTCATTTACTCGTTTTCTTTCTTCACACACTATATATTTCACATCTTTCTATCCTTTACTATCTAACTTATTTTTCTTATCCTAATCTTTTTTCAATGTAACAAAAAAAAGAAGTTGTACATAAAATGTATTATGAAAATATATATTAGGCACTTTGGTGCCATATGGCTGTACTTACTTCTAATAAAATAAAATATCTCCACCTATCCCCAAACTCGCCTTTACGCCGCTGTTGAATTCCGCACCAACACCGCTTGTGTCGCGTTGTGACTCGGGGGGAGTTTAGGACCCGGGGGAGCCCGGAGCTCAGGACCCGCCGCCCACCCGCGGCTGCTGCTGAACCCGCGGGAAGGGAGATTGTTTCAATCTTTATATTTTCACTAAAGTAATTTCTGTTCCGTTGCCGGACGCGGTTAACGCGTTAAAATGAACGGATCGACAGACAGACAGACAGCTCTGATTTCAGTGGCTGTTTATTTCACTCTTCCCACATTTACATTATTTTACACACCCGGAGCGGAACCGGAGCAGATTCTCAGCCAGTTTTCATCCCAAGGCCCGAAGTAAGGATAAAGTTTCTCCATGAATTTATTCCCAGTGAAGGTGTGGAGATGGGACTTGGTGTCCGCGTCGTAAAATGAAACTGTCCCGGACTCGTAACTGAGATAATCTCCCACCCTCCCGGGGATGGGACGGGCGGGGAGAGGGGATGGAGGGGAGGTGAATGCATCAAACTCGTCATCCAACCGCCTGATGCTCCAGACTCCAGTCTCCGGGGTCAGTTTGACCCCTCTCTTCCTCTCCACAGACTCTGCGGCGACTCCCAGACTCCAGCCCTGACTCACCGCCACCTCCACCTCCCAGTAATGTATCCCCGATGTGAATCCCTCCGATCCCAGCACACAATACCAGCCTATAAACCTCTTCCCGGTGTCAGGGAGACGCCTCCGGGTCCGGGTACATCTCACCCTCTTCCGATCCTCAGACACCTCGAGCTGCGCATCCGCTGTTTCCGCATCCAGGGTGCCGGAGACTGGGGGGAGAAGCAGAGAATCAGAGAGTCCCCGGGGGTCGGGGGGAGACTCGGGCAGCGCGGCCCCGGGACCGGGGGAGAAGCCGCTCGGCCTCAGGCACAGGCGGGCGGACAACTGACACCTTGCCTGGGGTTTCACCCACAACCACATCGGGTGGACAACAGACATATTTCCTGGAATTTTTATCCAGGGATGGAGAGGGGAATTTCTTGAGATGGGGGAGGGTGGACGGGGAGGACGAGTGCGGAGAGTGAGGAGAATTGCGAGATCGCGGTGGGGATGGAGAAATGAAGTGGGTTATTCAGATATGGAGGCAGATCGGAACAAGAGGATATTGAGGTGAGTGGTAGTTTGAGGTTGTTAAAGAGGAGGTAGAGGTGTGGGGTGGGGTCGCCATGATCATATTGAATGGGGGGAGACACGAGGGGCCAGATGACCTGCCCCTGTTTCTTTGAGTGGAGGGTGAGAGAGGGAGGGTGGCTTGCACCATGGAAGGAAGCAGAGGCTGAATGATCGGGTGTTGGACAGAATGGGTGGAGACTTGTGGTTGTAGGGTCGCTGAAAGAGAGGGGATTCACGGGTGGATCTGATGGGTGTGTACAACAAAGAACACACCGATCTTATTGTGAACCAATATATGAACTTCACTGAGGGACTTGACAATGTTCCGCATGTAAGGATCCAAGGCGAGCTGGTGAAATGGATCCACAATTGGCTTGGTGGTTGGAGGTAGAAGGTAGCGGTAGAAGGATGAGTTTTCTGCTTGGAGGTCTGTGACTGGTGGAGTGCAGCAGAGATCGGTGCTGCAGCAGGGATATCAAATCAAGAGTGCAGGTTTATCTTGAGAGCAAGGAATTTTAAAGTGGTTCTGAGTAGCATGTTTTCTTTACACTGAGAATGGTTGATATCTGGAACATGCTACAGAGGAGGCGGTGGTGAGATCTAATCATTATATTTGAGGCACTTATCTAGGTGAGGTGCAGAAGAATACCAATGTAATGTGGGCAAATCGATTAGTAAAGCTGGGAAAAAGGTGGACATGGACGTGATGGGCCGAAGGGCCTGATTCTGTAATGTACAACCATGGCTCTCAGCTCCAAGAGCACTGAATGACTGAGTCTCCACAGCCACCTGTGCAGGGAATTCCAAAGGTTCTCCAGTCTCTGCGTGCAGTAATGTCTCCTTATCTCTGTCCTACATGGTGCAGCCCACATTCTGAGAGGGTGCCCGTTCTCCAGACCCCTCAGACAGGGGAAACATCCCCCTTGCATCCATCCCACTGAGCCCTGTAAGAACTTCGTGTTTCACTGAGATCTCCTCCAATACACCCAAACACTCGAGTACACAGGCCTAGTCTATTCAATCTCACCCCGCACAGCAAACTCATTGTCCCAGGAACAAGTATTGTTAATCTTTGCTGCATTTCCTCTGTGTCAAGTCTGTCTATTTATCGGTCCACAGGAGCATAGGAACACAAGAAAACAGGAGCAGGATTAGGATCCGCTCCTCAGGCTTGCCCCTCCATTGAATGTGATCATGGCTGATCTAAGCTGGCACCAATTCCTCTTCTGTGTGAGTTCCCCATAATCTTAATTTTTAGATCAATCAATTAATTATTTGTAGCCAAGTTGCACATATCCAATAACTCAGCCTTTTATCACCACCTTGGACACAACATTCCAGATATTCACTGCCCTCTGAGAGATGCAACTTCTACACACTGCATGAGAGGCCGCTCTGGAAGGTTGGATCTCATGGAATCTGGGGTGAACTAGCCGATGGAATACAACATTTACCTGAATGTCGCTGACAGAGGATGTAGGTAGAGGGTTGTTTTTCAGACTGGAGACAGGGTCCACTGTTGTTCCTTATTGATATACACGATTGGGTGTGTATGTAGGTTGCACAGTTAGTCAGTTTGCAGATGGAACTAAAATTGGTGACATTGTGGAGAGTGAAGAAGGTTATCTGAGAGTAAATGGGATCCCTGTGAACTGGGCAAATTGGCTCAGGAACGGCAGGTGGGATTTATTCATGTGAAGGTGAGGTGATGCACTTTGCTGAGACAAACCAGGGCAGGACATACACAGTAAACGGGGAACTTTATAGAACTGAGAGATCTTGGGCTGCAGGTACACATTGCCATGGAAGATGCAACAGTGACAGGCAGGGTGGTGAAGAATGTGTTTGTCACTCATGCTTTCATAGGTCAGGATATTAAATACAGCGTTTGACACAATACGGTTATTAGCAAATTAGAGAGGGTGCAAAATCATTTACAATAATTTCCTCAGGTCTGAAGGGCTGGGTTATAAGGAGACGTTGGACATGCAGGGATATTTGTCTTTGGAGCCCATCCGGCTGTTTTTATAGATGTTTTCACAGATAGGGTGAATAGCCTAGTATTTTACCCAAGGTAGGAGAGAATAAACCAAGAGTGCATCAGTTTAAGGTGAGAGTGGAAACAGTAAAATGGAACAGCTTTTTCAGTCAATGCGTAGTGTATGTATGGAACAAACTGACAGAGGAAGTGGACAAGGCAGCGACAATGACGACATTTTACAGATAATTGGTTAGTGACATGAATAAGAAAGACTTGGAAGAATATGTCAGACTCAGGCAAGGGGGACTAGCTTGGTTGGGCAACTTGGTTGGCATAGTCATGTTGAGTTAAAGGGCCTGTTTCTGTGCGACATCACTCTCTGATTCTGTGATGCTTTTCTGCAGCTGTGTTTGGTGGAAGATCAAATCTTCAATTTCCCTTCAGTCCAAAATACCATTAATGTTTGCATCTACACATAATTTAAAGATTCCAGAAACAAGATCAATGCAAAGGGTATAAGCTTTACCTTGCTTGATGCCATCATGTGTTTCTGCCAATACCGTGTTGTACAAAAAAGGATTATCAAATTTTTCAATCAGCAAGTTAACATCTACCACCGACAGTGGTTTGGCTTAATCACGAACCCTGCAAATATTTAACAGCGGGATATCATCTGAGCAATAGAAATATATTCAGCAAAACCTTACAATGCTTCAGTCAAGACAATATCCTACCTTTGCTTGCGACCAGCTTCCTCCTGAAATAAATAAAACACAAATCTCAATTGACTGAGGGACCAACTTTCTACAACCCTCTGATTATTCCCATTTCCCAACTCTTATTGCCGCTGCCATGCAGACAGAAAGCGGATATTGCCGCAGAGATGTAGAACGATGGGGGAAAGCACAAGGAATGTTCATGAGAATGACGTCATAACTGAGAGGATGGAACTCAATGCAAAGATCGACACAAACAGCTGGAGTAACTCAGCGGGACAGGCAGCATCTCGGGAGAGAAGGAATGGGGGACGTTTCGGGTCAATACCTTTCTTCAGACTTCGGGTCTCAACCTGCAACGTCACCCATTCCTTCTCTCCAGAGATGCTGCCTGTCCCGCTGAGTTGCTCCAGATTTTTGTGTCTATCTTTGGTTTAAACCAGCATCTGCTGTTCCCTCTTGCACAGAACTCAATGCAAAGACTGGGCAGGTCATGGGATTTTATCTGAAGAACATGTCAGGAATGATGAAATAGAATTTAAAATTATCAGTGGATTTAAATGGGTGGGGGTGAAATAATATCTCTACTTGTGGGGAGACCAAAAATCAAAGCTGGAATGTAACATTGTATTCAACAAGTGCTGAAAAGAATGCAGTGTTGGGAACATGGACCTCGCTTGCATTGGAGGGACTGAAGCCAACAGCTGAGATAAATTTCAGTGCAAGCGGGATAAACACACTAGGGCTCCTGGAATTTGGGGTATTGTTACCGGGTGTGGAGAGTAGGTGGGAGGGATGATGAGTGGAGCAGAACACTTGACTGGATAGGATGGGCCAAATGGCCTGTCTATGATGTAGAATGGGATGTCATTCTATGGTGAAATAAGGTGGACAAAACAAACAGAGCAAATTCCCCCAAGATGACCACCAACTGCTGATGGGAACCCGATATAGATGATCAATCTGATGTGTGCGCCACGTTCTAGATTTCAATGTTAATCCCTACAATGTGGTCATGGCTGATCTAGCCCAAGACTGAACTCCTCCTCTTTGCCTAATTCCCTTCAATTACAATCCCCCGAATCTTCAAAAATGTATCTTCCTCTGGGTTAAATACGTCTAACAGGTTAAACCTCTCAGAGTCTCTAGGTTGGAGAATCCGAGAGATTTACTGCCCTCTGTCCATTCGTGGTGCTTGGGATCAGATATAGGATCACCCGTCGTTGTTGCAAACGCTACAGAATACAAACACCTCTCTACATTCCGGCCAGGTATTCCTGAGATCCCATAGATTATACGGGAGGCCAATTAGTTTGAGAACAACAACAGCTGGAACAGAGGGAACATTTACCCAGTTCTCAATCACTGGTAACTGCAGCATTTATTTCTGAAATGTCACCCACCATTTTGTGACTGTGCACTTTCACTTCACCAAACTGTAGTTTAACCCCTCACCTTCAGAAACACCACACTGTCTTTTTGATCCATCTGTTGCTGCAACTTTAAGAGTTCCTCCTGAATGGATTTTAAATTATCTTGAATGTTTCCAAGATTTGTCTCCATTGTCTTCAGAATCTTCTTCTCTTCCTCCCGGATATCTGCCAGTGTGCGCTGCTCTTTCTCAGTGAGAATCTGGTGCAGTTCAGCAAACTGGGATGTGATCTTGGATTGAAGGTTGTGTGAATGTTCCTGTGAAATCAAAGGTGAAGATCAATATATAATGTCACTGGCTATGTTTCCTCACGACTTTAACGGTGACATTTGGCCTGTGCCTGTTTTATTTGCTTTGGCAATTCAATAGTTTGTCTAATGTAGACAAAAATGCTGGAGGAATGTACAACAGGGTGAAGGCGTGAACCACACGGGCAGCACCCGAGGTCAGGATCGAACCCGCTCACCAGAACTAGGAGACAGCAGCACTACTTGTGTCACTGCGCTGCCCTGTCATTACACGCGTCACAGCGATCAAATCTACACAAGATCAGGAAATCGAAACTTAAAAGCCTCACCAGCACTCCAGAAATCTTATGTTTCTGTTGCTGCTCCATTCGCTGGATCCCTGATTGCTTTTTTGTGAGAGACTGGATGGAAGATTTCGTCTGATCCTGGGATTGTGATTGAAAATCAGAGAATAAATGTGTTAGATTATAAAGATGGAATTAAACAAAGATGCGATCAAAATCGGTTTGCATTTACGTTGTAGGTTTCAGCAGCTTCATCCACCAGCATGAAGCTGTGAGACTTGTGTTCCCGCCCAGCTGCACAAATCACACAGATCAGCTTCTTGTCAGTTTCACAAAACAGCTTCAGTTCTTCCTGATGTTCCTCGCACTGAAGTTTACTTTCCTTCTCTGTCCGATACAGGCTCAGTGTTCGAGCTTTCTCAGACAGTCTCGCCAAGGCCCGACTAATCCTGAGGGTGCGGTCTGTAAACTCCTCTCTACATTCCGGGCAGGAGTTTCTCCCCTCCCTGTCCCAACTCTGTGTGATGCAGGAGCGGCAGAAGTAGTGACCACACTCCAGTGACACCGGATCGGTGAAGAAATCCAGGCAGATGGGACAAACTGCCTCCTCGGTTAAACACTCAAACCTGTCTATGGAAGCCATTTTAACATTTGATTTTAAACATCCACTTCCTGGTTTAAAACGCATTCCCATTCGCTGAAACTGCTGACACTGCGCACGCAGCCGTCTCGGGGAATGAATGTAATTCGGCTGCAAGTGTTCAGTGTGAAGATGCAGAAACATGGAACTGCAGATGCTGCTTCACAACAAAAAGGCACAAAGTGCTGGATTAACTCAGCGGGTCAAGTAGCACCTCTGGAGAACATGGACAGGTGATGTTTCGGGTCTGGACCATTCTTCAGACTGATTGTAGGGGCGGTGGGTGGGAGATGGAAGAACGATGGAAGGAAGGGGGCAGGACAAAGCCTGGCTGGTAATAGGTTGACACCGTTGAGGGGGAGAGGGAGGAGTTGATCGGCAGACGGTTGGACAAAGTCCAGAGATGAAAGACAGAATGTGTGTGACAAATTGATCGAGGACTTGCGAATTGTGTCCTGATCTTCAAACACTCTTCTCCTCAGACGACCAAAGGTTGTGCAGGTGCACTGAAGCCGCTGGTGAATTTCACCATCAATGTCTGCCTTCCTCTGGGAAGAGGAGCGCCGGCCACAGGACCCGAGGGTCACCATCGTTACGACCATTTTAAAGGAAGGAGACAAATCCACCCGCGGAAACTATGGAGGGTTCTTCTCCCGCTCTCGACCGCAGGGAGGGGTCAGTTACACCTTAAACTGTCCTGAATATAGACGAAAGCGGAGAGTAGCGCTTGGGACAATATAAGGCAGGATAAAGAGCTGGGAAAACTGCAGAGTAGATTCACGAAGATGGTGCCAGGATTTGAGGGCCAGAGCGAAAGGGAGAGGTTGGGCAGGGAAGGATTTATTAATTGGAGCGCCGGAGGCTGAAGTGCATGGGATCAAGAGGTGAATGGATAGGGTGAATGCACAGTCTTTTACCCGGAGTAGTGGAGTCGAGAACTAGAGGACACAGGTTTGTGGTGAGAGGTGCAAGATTTAATCGGAACCTGAGGAACAATATTTTCACACAGAAGGTCGTGGGGAAATGGAACAAGCTGCCAGAGGAGGTCAGTGAGGCTGGACAACAACGTGTGGGTGGGATTTAAGACCCGGGGGAGCCCGGAGCTGTGGAACAATCAATGAAAGGGGCGGGGCACGGCTGGGGGGAGGCGGAGCTCAGCCCCGTCAATCACAGCCCTGACCAGAAAGCCGATGTCATTTGTAATCAGCTTCGGGTAAATTTCATTCCCTTAAACTAAATACATCCGTGTTTCCTATCGTGAATTGTTCATTATATTAGGCTGCACAATAACATCACTTCTGCAGCAAACACTGTAATGAAGAAGGATCCGAAACGTCACCCATTCCTTCTCTCCAGAGATGCTGCCTGTCCCGCTGAGTTATTCCAGCATTGTGCGTTTATGTCTGTCTTCGGTTTAAACCAGCATCTGCAGTTCCTTTCTACACACTATAATTCTATTTAACAGTCTCATGGTCAAACTTGAATTCACTCAACGACTCAATTATACTCTATTGTCACATGTACCTAGGCGCGGTGAAATGCTTTGTTTTTTAATGCAATCCGGTAAAATACAGACCTCACCTGGGCGGTACAGCGAGAGTGGACACGTTTCTGGCGCCGACTAGTTTGCGAGAAGTTAATGGAACAATCTATATTTCCCCGCAGCGGTGAACCAGGCCCCGCCGCACCAGGCGCCCGCGCCGGGTTCCCCTTCGTCCTCGGCTGCCCCCCGCCGGGTTGCTCTCGGCTTGGAATGATTCAGGGCTATTTTCCCAGCGTGGAAAAGTCAATGACGGGACGACATAGATTTTAACACAGTAGGGGGATATTTCAAGGATATGTGCGGGGCGTGTTTTATTACGCAGGGTGGTGGGTGCCTGGAACGCGCTGCTGGAGTGGTGGCCGAGGCACATACGGAGGAGGCATTACAGTCTGATGTGGGCTGAAGGAACTGTTCTGGTTCTATGTGGCCGTCAACAAAACCGACAGGTTCATTAGTGCTCCTATTCTCAGCTCCTTACCCACAACCATTAGATTCTTGAACCGACCTGCACAGCCCGCGTTTGGCCCATATCCCTCTAACCTGTCCTATCCAAGTACCTGTCTAAATGCTTCTAAACCCTTGCAATAGAACCGGCCTCAACTACCTCCTCCTGGGAAAAACTGCAGAGTAGATTTACGAAGATGGTGCCAGGATTTGGGGGCCAGAGCGAAAGGGAGAGGTTGGGCAGGGAAGCAGTAATTAAATTAATCTATTGAACATTGGAAAATGATCACCAATGCGTCCACTATTTCTAGAGCCACCTCCATGAGGACCCTGGGATGCAGACCATCAAGCCCAGGGGATTTATCATCCTTTAGTCCCACTACTATTTCTCGCCTAATGAAAATGTCTTTCAGTTCCTCTACCCCCTTAGATCCTCTGTCCTCCAGTACATCTGGGAGATTGTTTGTGTCTTCCTTAGTGAAGACAGATCTGAAGTACCTATTGCGGACGATGCATCATGTGCGGACGACTCAACCATCATAGGATTCATCACCAACAACCAAGAAACTGAATACCGTGCACATGTCAACCAAGCAGTGACCTGGTGCACAGACCATGATCTCTTACTCAACTCATCAAAAACAAAAGAACTCATCATCGACCCAAGACGCCAGCCATCCCCCAAAACTCCTGTGCTCATTAAAGGTGAATCCATCTCCATCACTGGCACTTTCAAACTCCTTGGAACCCACATCAGCAACAACCTCAAATGGAGGACAAACGCAGACCACATCTATGGAAAAGCCCAGCAAAGACTTTTCCATCTCCGACAGCTAAGGAAGTTCAGAGTAAGGTCTCATCTCATGCTCCGCTTCTATACAGCCATCATCGAAAGCATCCTCACTTCATCCATCACAGTCTGGTTCGGCAGTCTCGACTCACTCTCGCGGAAGAAATTACAGCGCATCATCAACAGAGCATCCAAAATTATTGGCTTACCCCTACCATCCCTTGAATCACTTTACCACAAACGGACACTACACAGAGCCCGCAAGATCATCTCTGATCCTACTCACCCTGCACACTACGCCTTTCAGCTACTGCCCTCTGGGAGGCGTTACAGGACAATTGCCTCCAAAACAAACCGCTTCAAAAACAGTTTCATTCCCACTGCAATTAACATTTTAAACTCTGTACGGTGAGGAATACGAATAAGCATGGCCCTTATGTATTATGTAATGTGTCTGTCTGTATGTATATCTATGTTATATGTTTAATGTTTGATGAAATGTTGGAACCTGTACCGAGCTGTACTGATAACAAATTCCACCAGCCTGGCTGTGTGGTCATTAAAATACAATACAATACAATACAATACAAGTCTTCTGCCATTTCTTTGTTGCCCATAATTATTTCACCCGTGTCTGCCTTCAAGGGACCCACATTTGACTTTGCTACTATTTTTCCCGTAACATATCTAAAGACGCTTTTACTGTCCTTCTTTATATTCCGGGCCAGCTTCCCTTCGTACTTCATCTTTTCAGCCCGTTTTGTTTCCTTCTGATGTCCTATGAAAGTTTCCCAATCCTCTGGCTTCCGGCTACTCTTTGCTGTGTTATACATCTTTTCTTTTAGTTTTATTCTATCCCTAACTTCTCTTGTCAGCCACGGTTGCCTCCTACTCCCCTTAGAATCTTTATTCCTTTTTGGAATGAAATGATCCTGCATCTTCCGGATTATGCCCAGAAATTCCTGCCATTGCTGTTCCACCGTCATTCCTGCTAGGATCCCTTTCCAGTCTACCTTGGCCAGCTCCCCTCTCATGCCTTCATAGCCCCCCCTTCTTATACTTCTTCTCCTTCTTCTCTTTATTTTTATACTGTCCTTGACTTCCCTTGTCAGTCCATTGCTCCCCTTCGAATCTCTCTTCCCCTTTGGAACAGAGCTTTTAAGGCATATATTGGTGGACAAATTATTTCATACTCCACAGGATTTAAAATAACGACTAAAAATGAAATATGTACATTGGCTGATGAGATTAAAGAAATTGATAAAAAATATTCAATAGCTCCCAGTCTAGAGCTCTATAAGAATAGAGTTGAACTTCAACTGAGACACGAGTTGTTATTAGTATCACCGATTGAGAATCAGCTACTTAAAACCAAAAGTCAATTTTATATACATGGCGATAAATCTGGCAAATTACTCGCTAATCAGTCGAAAGCTGTGTCAGCCAAACGTCAGATTATTAAAGTGAGTAAACGGGATGGTTCATTGACTGTAGACCATGATGAAATTAATAAATCCTTCCAGGAATTTTATACCTGCCTATACCAATCAGAATTTCCTACTGATTCCAATA
>NW_022630608.1:39217-93549 GCF_010909765.2 Amblyraja radiata | reverse complement strand
AGCCCCTCAACATCTGTGGAACAAAGTGTCCTCATGCCTCCTTAAATGGCGTGTCCCTCAACATTGGGAACATGTCTCATGCCTCCAGCGTGTCCAAACCCTTAACAATCTTACATGTTTCAATGAGATCCTCTCTCATCCTTCTAAACTCCAGAGTATACAAGCCAAGCTGCTCCATTCTCTCAGCATATGACAGTCCCGCCATCCCGGGAATTAACCTTGTAAACCTACGCTGCACTCCCTCAATAGCAAGAATGTCCTACCTCAAATTAGGGGACCAAAACTGCACACAATACTCCAGGTGTGGTCTCACTAGGGCGCTGTACAACTGCAGAAGGACCTCTTTGCTCCTATATTTGATTCCTCCTGTTATAAAGGCCAACATGCCATTCGCTTTCTTCACTGCCTGCTGTACCTGCATGCTTACTTTGATAGGCTGATGAACAAGGACCCCCCAGATCCCGTTTTGCTTCCCCTTTTTCCAATTTGACGCCATTTAGATAGTTATCTGCCTTCCTGTTTTTGCTACCAAAGTGGATAACCTCACATTTATCCGCATTAAACTTCATCTGCCATGCATCTGCCCACTCTCCCAACCTGTCCAAGTCACCCTGCATTCTCATAGCATCCTCCTCACAGTTCACACTGCCACCCAGCTTTGTGTAATCTGCAAATTTGCTTATGTTATTTTGAATCCCCTCATCCAAATCATTGGTGTATATTGTAAATAGCTGCGGTCCCAGCACCGAGCCTTGCGGTACCTCATTAGTCACTGCCTGCCATTCTGAAAGGGACCCGTCAATCCCTACTCTTTGTTTCCTGTCTGCCAACCACTTCTCTATCCATGTTAGCACTCTACCCCCAATACCGTGTGCCCTAATATTGTCCACTAATCTCCCATGTGGGACCTTATCAAATGCTTTCTAAAAGTCCATGTACACTACATCCACTGGCTCTCCCTTGTCCATTTTCCTAATTACATCTTCAAAAAATTTCAGAAGATTAGTCAAGCATGATTTCCCCTCCGTAAATCCATGCTGACTCGGACCGATCCTGTTACTGCTATCCAAATGTTCGGCTATCTCATCTTTTATAATTGACTCCAGCATCTTCCCCACCACCGACCTCAGGCTAACTGGTCTATAATTCACTGTTTTCACTCTCGCATCTTTCTTAAAAAGTGGGATAACATTAGCTACCCTCCAATCCACAGTAACTGATTCTGAGTCTATAGAATATTGGAACATTATCACCAATGCATCCACGATTTCTAGAGCCACTTCCTTAAGTACCCTGGGATGCAGATCTTCAGGCCCTGGGGATTTATCAACCTTCAGTCCCATCAGCCTATCCAACACCATTTTCTGCCTAATGTGGTGTCCTCCTTAGTGAAGACAGATCCAAAGTACCTGTTCAACTCATCTGCCATTTCCTTGTTCCCCTTAATAAATTCACCTTTTTCGGTCTTCAAGGGTCCAACTTTGGTCTTAACTAATTTTTCTCTCTTCACATACGTAAAGAAGCTTTTACTATCCTGCTTTATATTCTTGGCTAGCTTATCTTCGTACCTCATCTTTTCTCCCCGTATTGTATTTTTGGTTATCTTCTGTTCTTTAAACATCACCCAATCCTCTTGCTTCCTGCTCATATTTGCTATGCTATTCTTCTTTGCATTAATTTTTATACTGACCCTGACGTCCCTTGTCAGCCATGGTCATCCCTTTGCTCCCTTTGGAATCTTTCTTCCTCCTAGGAATGAACTCATCCTGCACCTTGTGTATTATTCCTAGTAACACCTGCCATTTTTGTGCCACTGTCATCCCGGCCAGTGTATCTTTCTAGTCAACTTTGGCCAGCTCCTCCATCATGGCCCCGTAGTCCCCTTTTTCAACTGTAACACTGACACCTCCGATCTACCCTTCTCCCTCTCCAATTGTAGATTAAACCTGACCATGTTATAGTCACTTACTCCTATTGGCTCATTAAACTCGAGGTCCTTTATCAAATCCGGTTCATTACATAGCACTAAATCCAGAATTGCATTCTCCCTGGTAGGCTCCAATACAAACTGTTCTAAAAATCCATCACAAAGGCACTCTACAAAGTCCCTTTCTTGGGGTCCAGTACCAACCTGATTTTCCCACTCTACCCGCATGTTGAAATCTCCCATAACAACCACAGCATTACTTTTGCTACATGCCAATTTTAACTCCTGATTCAACGTGCACCCTATGGGGCTACTATTTGGGGGCCTGTAGATTAGTGTAGGGGCGGAGTAAAAGTGTTGATGTGCTTTCTTTGTGGTTCTACAACGACAAAATAATACTTATGCCGAGGAATGTGAAATGTGAATAAGGCTCAGAAATGGACAGAACTCAGAACTGCAATCTAACTGACAGAATGCAGAACTGATTAGTCAGCTTTATACGTGGATTGGTGATGATCCCAGGTATTTATACCAAGTGAAAGATTAGGGAGCAGATTAAATGCGGGTGTAATGCGGCTTTTACACGGGGCGACTTGACGCAAGAGTTAACCAGAGTTCAACATCGTGGGAACCTCGTGCGATAACAGTACGGCATTCGTGGACCACCGTGGACCACCGTAGCGCTAACGGCAGGTCATCGTGTAACTTGGTCACTCGGTAGTAAATTCAAGAAAGTTTGAATTTCTCCAAGAGTGACTTGTACACTTGTGGTTGAGTATTGCAACATTGTATGAACGTAGTGGCCAGTGCGATATCCGTGCGATATCCGTAATAACTCTTGCGGGTACCGTGGGAACTCCTGCGAACGGTGAACCCGGAAGCTGGACAGAGGGGACAGAAGGTGATTAAAAATTATCTTCAGTGGGATTGAATTTAAAAAATAAATTAAAATAAAGATTTACATCCGCATATGGACATCAACTTATTCATGAGTTATGTTAATGAGATTCAAGAAAATAACTATACTCTTTAAAAGGGACTTTAAAAGGGACTTTACTGAAAGGTTACGCATTTTTATGGTCCGTGAGATATTTTTCACATGTACTTCTTTGAGAGATACAGGTCGGAGTCCTCGTGTCCAGGGGTCCGGAACGCTACCAATCAATGTTGTGCAGAGACCCGTGTAATTAAGGAGTGAACTGCACATGCTGGTTTAAACCGAAGACAGACACAAAAAGCTGGAGTAACTCAGCGAGTCAAGCAGCATCTCTGGAGAAAAAAAGCTGATGTTTCGGGACGAGACACATCTTCAGACTCAATTCCGATTAGGATGTCTGAAGAAGGGCTCCGATTTGAATCGTCACCTATTCTTTTTCTCCAGAGATGATGCCTGACCCGCTGACTTACTCCAGCTTTTTATGCTTTTCTTCCCAGATCTGACTTACCTGCTGAGTTACACCAACATTTTGTGTCCTTCTGTGCATATTAACCAGCATTAACCAGCGTCTGCAGTTCCTTTAGACATTACATAACTTCAGATTTTAGAGATATAGCGCGTGGGAACTTCTGCGAACGGTAAACCCGGAAGCTGGACAGAGGGGACAGAGGGTGACTAAAAAAGGTGGTCTCAAAAGGACACATGGGAACATGTGTCCTTCGAGGACGTCCCACCTAATTGTCATTGTTGGATAATCTTTTTAACAGGAACACTTGCAGAGATGGCTCCCAGAAAATCTCAAAGGAAGGGGGTAAAGCGGGTCAGAGATGTTTTTGCCATGCAGGAGAATGAGGAGGAGACGCAGCAAGAGAGACAGGTGGAGAGGCAACAGGAGATGCCACAGATAACACTGCCTGTGGGCTCCTTGGAGCAGGGAGAGGGTGAGCAAGGTGCAATTCAGATTGCCTCCCCAGTAGCCGTTGTAGGAATAGCCTCTACAGACGCTTATGTAAAGGGAAGATGGCAGAAGGTAAAGTCATATAACTTCACCAGGGAACAAGAGGGGGAACTTGTAGAATGGTTCCAATTTAACGAGATTCTCTACGATAAATCCAGAGAGGATTATAGAAACAGGGAGAGAAAAAGGAACCTGCTGGAGACGAAGGCTGCCGAGTTTCCCGAGTGCTCATGTGAGTTTATATAACGATATATAAGTTCATGAAGAGGAGAACCATTTAATGTTATCCAAGATTTAAAAACATACATTGCTATTGATGTAAAAGTGCTGTGTTTGCAGTTAACTTAAACTTATCTTATAAGTCTGTCTGTCTGCCCTGCAGCTGCAAAGTAAAAAAGTCGCAGACAGCTTTTACACCCTCTGTGTTTGAAGTTTGAAAAAATGTCTCTAAAAAAAAAAGAGCCATAAAAAGAATTATGCATGAGGGCAGGCAATTCTCACTTGTAATGCTTGAGACTTCCTCTTAATTCTCTTTTTAATTAATCTCTCCCTTCTGCCTTCAAGCAAGCGTTTTCGATGCACACAGTGGGCAGCTGCATGCAGCGCGTCAATGAAAAAAACCAACATCCTGTACTCGAAATTATTTCGTAAAGGCATGTCTCCAAATGAGCCGATTCAACCAAGGGAGGATATATATAGTGTGTGAAAAAAAAAGTTACATAATTTGTGTCACGTGTAGTTCACGATGTTCATTCAAGATTTAACGCGACAGCTCGGGAAACGGCCAAGTCACTCGCACGAATAACATAAATGCCGAGTACCGTGGGAACTCTTTATCTACTGCCGATATATCGTGCGAGACTCGTGCTGGACCACGACCTCTTCACTCTGGTGACATCTTGCGTCAACTCGCCCCGTGAAAAGGCCCTTTAACTCCTAACAGCTCAGGCGTGGCAAGTGTGACATGCGCCCCCCCCCCCCCCCCCCCCCCCCCCCCTCCCCTCCCCCTCCCCCTCCCATGGACCCTCCTGGTGTCCTCTTTAGCTGGTCCGAAAACTGCTGATGAAAGTCACAAATCAGGGAGGGGTCCAGGAAATCAGGGCAGGAATCCAGCTCCTCTCCTCTAGACCGTAGCCCTCCTAGTCAACCAGGTACTGGATCCCTCTGCCCCGCTGCTGGGATATCAGTAGGCTTCACCGTGTACACCGGACCACTGTCAATGATGCGGGGTGGCAGAGTGACCGCCCGAGCTCCAACATCAGAGGCGTCAACCTCCAACACAAACTGACGTGCCGGGTCAGGATGCTCCAGGATGGGGGCGGTAGTGAAGCATTGCTTAAGGTCCTGAATGCCCCCTCAGCAGCAGGCGACCAGACAAACATGATGGAGGTAGATGTGTGAGCTGTGAGAGGGGCAGCCATGATGCTGTAGTTGTGGAGAAAGCGGCGGTAGAAATTGGCGAAGCCGAGGAAGCTTTGTAGCTCCCACTGACTGGTAGACTCAAGCCAATGTACCACCGCTCTCACCTTTCCTGGATCCATCTCGACATGGGCAGCACAGAGGATGTATCCCAGGAAGGACACTGTGGGCTTGTGGAACTCACACTTCTCTGCCTTGACGTACAGCTGGTTCTCCCATAGCCGCTGCAGGACGAGACAGGCATGGCGCATATGTTCTGATGCAAAGCCAGAGTAGACGAGGATGTCATCCATGTAAAGGAAGACAAACCGGTTCAGCATGTCCCAGAGCACATCATTGGCCAGAGTCTGGAAGACAGCTGATCAGGCTGCTGGGTGTATTGAAGGCTGTCTTCCACTCATCTGCTTCCTTGGTGCAAACCAAATGGTAGGCTTTGCAGAAACTTCTTTCAGGTCATGATATTTGAATGCTACTTTGGTCAGGTCAAGATCGTCACTCGGAGTAACAGACACAGAGGTGAGGGGAAGCCAAGCAGAGTGAAGACAATTAACATGACAATCTTCCCCCAAGTGCAGATCTTGCCAGTGGACCAGTTTATGGTGGGGTTGTGGATAGTCAGCCAAGGCCAACCCAGGATGACAGGGACATGATGTGAATGTAGCAGGAGCAACTGAATTCTCTCCCAGTGGTTTACATTAACACACAGTTCTAGAGGGAGAGTGTAGAGCGAAGCCATCCCAATTATTTTTCCAACAAGTGCACTGGCTTGGCGGGGCTCTTTTACGCTAATGGTCGGAATCAGAAATTTCCGACCAACAGTGATATCGATGAAGCTATCGCTGCCCCCGAGTCAATCAGGGCATTAGGTTTTAATAATGTGTTTCCAAAGCGTAGCGTAATCGGGTGGATTCTGGTGGAAATAGGAGGGAAATAAACCTTGCTCACCCATAATCTCTCTCTTGCTAGAGAGCGTTGGCTTTTGACGGGCAAGCAGCGATGAAGTGTCCAGGACCTCCACAGTGGAGACAACACCTCTCCCGTATGCGTCTCTGGAGCTCGGCCTCGCTCAGCCTGGTGCAGCTAATCTGTTTAGGCTGCCCCTCCACTGGATCAGGACCGGGATGCATGGGGCTTCTTCTTCCAGAGGGAAGTGAGACAATCGGTTCACTATGACGAGAGGAGTGTGATGTGTAAGGACACAGTTTGAGAGATGTTGATAGCTTGTCTCACTTTTGCTCTCTGAGCCGGTTATTTATCCAGGGGTAAATCAATCAGCGCTTCCAGATCCGAGGGAAGAACCCGAGAGGCCAACTCATCCTTCAGGTTCTTGTGGAGGCGATGGATGAAGATACTGAGCAGAACGGTATCACACCAACCGCACTCTAATGAAGTGGTTCAAAAATTAATAGCGTTATCGACAACAGAGAGAAACCCTGGCGTGGATGCAGCATCCTCTGGGCTGCCTCTCTTCTGACCAAAGGGTGGTCGAAAAACTTTCTCATCTCTGCCGAAAAACGGGCAAAATTCCGGCAGAAGTCCAGCCGTCTCTCCCTGGCAGATGTACCCCAGGCTGAAGCACATCCCGACAGCAGGGAGATAGCATTGGCTACTTTGGAGTGTTCAGCACAGAAGCTGGACAATTGTAGCTCAAAAATCAAAGAGCACTGGGATAGGAATGACCTGCAGGTAGAAGGACCGCCATGGTACCTCTTCAGGGTGAGAAGAACTGGTTCCAGAATGGGCTGGATATGGCTGGCAGTGGATGGAAGGGGAGAGGCATCAGCAGAGATGGATGGAATTGGCAAGGTGTACCAGGAGCTGGTGGACACTAGTTGGTAACTGCTCGATGATGTACGTAAGTCGGACTATTCGAACAATAAGTTGATATATTCGAACCTGCAATTTTCCAGTCCTCTGGAAATGCTCCTGACTCCAGTGAAAGATCACCACTAATGCATCCACAATCTCTAAAGCTACCTCTTTCAGAATCCTGAACTGTAGTCCACCCGGTCCAGGCGAGCGGAATAGTGGTACAATGGTAGAAATGCTGCCGTGAAGCGCCAGAAGCCCGGGTTCACTCCCGACTATGGGTGCTGTTTGTATTTGTATTTTCCCAGATAATTTGTACATTTTCCCAGTGACCACGTCAGTTTTCTACCTGTGATGCCACTTTCATGGAACTATGTACCTGCACTCCAAGATCCCTCTGCTCTACAACACTCCCCCTGAGCCCTGCCATCCACTATGTATGTCCTGCCCAACCGATCAAGACCCTGCTGCAATTTTTGACAAACAACTTCACTATCTACAATACCACCCACTTTAGTGTCATCTGTCAATGTCATCATGCCTTTTACATTCTCATCCAAATCACTGACATTGACTTTCCAACCACAGATGTTAGATTCACTTGCCTGTAATTCCCAGGCTTTTCCCTGCAGCCCTTCTTAAATAGAGGCACATAATTTGCCCCCCTCCAGTCTTCTGGCAACTGACCTGTATTTAATGACGACATATAAATCTTAGCCAGGGCTCCTGCAATTTCTTCTTTAACTTCCCACAGTGTCCTTGGATATATCTGATCATGCCCAGGATATCTTCAAGTGCATTAGGACTTTCAGCACTTCCTCGACTGAAAGAATAATTGTCCTCAAAGCACTTGACTGCCCCAAGTTTCCCCACCCTCATGTCTTTCTCCACAGTAAAAACAGAGGTGAAATACTCTTTCTAGGATCTTGACCATCTCCTGTGGCTTTGATTCCTGAGCGGCCCCATTCTCTCTCTGGTTACCCTTTCCCCACTAATGTACTTTAAAATCTCAGGATTGTCCTTAATATTATCAGCCAGAGCTATCTCTTGTCTCCTTTATGCCCTCCTAGTTTCCTTTTTTAGTTCTGCTTCCTTGATGCAAACCAAATGGTAGGCTTTGCAGAAACTTCTTTCAGGTCATGATATTTGAATGCTACTTTGGTCAGGTCAAGATCGTGACTCGGAGTAACAGACACAGAGGTGAGGGGAAGCCAAGCAGAGTGAAGACAATTAACATGACAATCTTCCCCCAAGTGCAGAACTTGCCAGTGGACCAGTTTATGGTGGGGTTGTGGATAGTCAGCCAAGGCCAACCCAGGATGACAGGGACATGATGTGAATTTAGCAGGAGCAACTGAATTATCTCCCAGTGGTTTACATTAACACACAGTTCTAGAGGGAGAGTGTAGAGCGAAGCCATCCCAATTATTCTTCCAACAAGTGCACTGGCTTGGCGGGGCTCTTTTACGCTAATGGTCGGAATCAGAAATTTCCGACCAACAGTGATATCGATGAAGCTATCGCTGCCCCCGAGTCAATCAGGGCATTAGGTTTTAATAATGTGTTTCCAAAGCGTAGCGTAATCGGGTGGATTCTGGTGGAAATAGGAGGGAAATAAACCTTGCTCACCCATAATCTCTCTCTTGCTAGAGAGCGTTGGCTTTTGACGGGAAAGCAGCGATGAAGTGTCCAGGACCTCCACAGTGGAGACAACATCTCTCCCGTATGCGTCTCTGGAGCTCGGCCTCGCTCAGCCTGGTGCAGCTAATCTGTTTAGGCTGCCCCTCCACTGGATGAGGACCGGGATGCATGGGGCTTCTTCTTCCAGAGGGAAGTGAGACAATCGGTTCACTATGACGAGAGGAGTGTGATGTGTAAGGACACAGTTTGAGAGATGTTAATAGCTTGTCTCACTTTTGCTCTCTGAGCCGGTTATTTATCCAGGGGTAAATCAATCAGCGCTTCCAGATCCGAGGGAAGAACCCGAGAGGCCAACTCATCCTTCAGGTTCTTGTTGAGGCGATGGGTGAAGATACTGAGCAGAACGGTATCACACCAACCGCACTCTAATGAGGTGGTTCAAAAATTAATAGCGTTATCGACAACGGAGAGAAACCCTGACGTGGATGCAGCATCCTCTGGGCTGCCTCTCTTCTGACCAAAGGGTGGTCGAAAAACTTTCTCACCTCTGCCGAAAAACGGGCAAAATCCCGGCAGAAGTCCAGCCGTCTCTCCCTGGCAGATGTACCCCAGGCTGAAGCACATCCCGACAGCAGGGAGATAGCATTGGCTACTTTGGAGTGTTCAGCACAGAAGCTGGACAATTGTAGCTCAAAAATCAAAGAGCACTGGGATAGGAATGACCTGCAGGTAGAAGGACCGCCATGGTACCTCTTCAGGGTGAGAAGAACTGGTTCCAGAATGGGCTGGATACGGCTGGCAGTGGATGGAAGGGGAGAGGCATCAGCAGAGATGGATGGAATTGGCAAGATGTACCAGGAGCTTGTGGACACTAGTTGGTAACTGCTCGACGATGTACGTATATAAGTTGATATATTCGAACCTGCAATTTTCCAGTCCACTGGAAATGCTCCTGACTCCAGTGAAAGATCACCACTAATGCATCCACAATCTCTAAATCTACCTCTTTCAGAATCCTGGGCTGTAGTCCACCCGGTCCAGGCAGAGCGGAATAGTGGTACAATGGTAGAAATGCTGCCGTGAAGCGCCAGAAGCCCGGGTTCGCTCCCGACTATGGAGGCTGTTTGTATTTGTATTTTCCCAGAGAATTTGTACATTTTCCCAGTGTCCACGTCAGTTTTCTACCTGTGATGCCACTTTCATGGAACTATGTACCTGCACTACAAGATCCCTCTGCTCTACAACACTCCCCCTGAGCCCTGCCATCCACTATGTATGTCCTGCCCAACCGATCAAGACCCTGCTACAATTTTTGACAAACATCTTCACTATCTACAATACCACCCACTTTAGTGTCATCTGTCAATGTCATCATTCCTTTTACATTCTCATCCAAATCACTGACATTGACTTTCCAACCACAGATGTTAGATTCACTTGCCTGTAATTCCCAGGTTTTTCCGTGCAGCCCTTCTTAAATAGAGGCACATATTTGCCCCCCTCCAGTCTTCTGGCAACTGACCTGTATTTAATGACGACATATAAATCTTAGCCAGGGCTCCTGCAATTTCTTCTTTAGCTTCCCACAGTGTCCTCGGATATATCTGATCATGCCCAGGATATCTTCAAGTGCATTAGGACTTTCAGCACTTCCTCGACTGTAAGAATTATTGTCCTCAAAACACTTGACTGCCCCAAGTTTCCCCACCCTCATGTCTTTCTCCACAGTAAAAACAGAGGTGAAATACTCTTTCTAGGATCTTGACCATCTCCTGTGGCTCTGATTCCTGAGCGGCCCCATTCTCTCTCTGGTTACCCTTTCCCCACTAATGTACTTTAAAATCTCAGGATTGTCCTTAATATTATCAGCCAGAGCTATCTCTTGTCTCCTTTATGCCCTCCTAGTTTCCTTTTTTAGTTCTGCTTCCTTGATGCAAACCAAATGGTAGGCTTTGCAGAAACTTCTTTCAGGTCATGATATTTGAATGCTACTTTGGTCAGGTCAAGATCGTCACTCGGAGTAACAGACACAGAGGTGAGGGGAAGCCAAGCAGAGTGAAGACAATTAACATGACAATCTTCCCCCAAGTGCAGAACTTGCCAGTGGACCAGTTTATGATGGGGTTGTGGATAGTCAGCCAAGGCCAACCCAGGATGACAGGGACATGATGTGAATTTAGCAGGAGCAACTGAATTCTCTCCCAGTGGTTTCCATTAACACACAGTTCTAGAGGGAGAGTGTAGAGCGAAGCCATCCCAATTATTCTTCCAACAAGTGCACTGGCTTGGCGGGGCTCTTTTACGCTAATGGTCGGAATCAGAAATTTCCGACCAACAGTGATATCGATGAAGCTATCGCTGCCCCCGAGTCAATCAGGGCATTAGGTTTTAATAATGTGTTTCCAAAGCGTAGCGTAATCGGGTGGATTCTGGTGGAAATAGGAGGGAAATAAACCTTGCTCACCCATAATCTCTCTCTTGCTAGAGAGCGTTGGCTTTTGACGGGCAAGCAGCGATGAAGTGTCCAGGACCTCCACAGTGGAGACAACATCTCTCCCGTATGCGTCTCTGGAGCTCGGCCTCGCTCAGCCTGGTGCAGCTAATCTGTTTAGGCTGCCCCTCCACTGGATGAGGACCGGGATGCATGGGGCTTCTTCTTCCAGAGGGAAATGAGACAATCGGTTCACTATGACGAGAGGAGTGTGATGTGTTAGGACACAGTTTGAGAGATGTGATAGCTTGTCTCACTTTTGCTCTCTGAGCCGGTTATTTATCCAGGGGTAAATCAATCAGCGCTTCCAGATCAGAGGGAAGAACCCGAGAGGCCAACTCATCCTTCAGGTTCTTGTTGAGGCGATGGATGAAGATACTGAGCAGAACGGTATCACACCAACCGCACTCTAATGAGGTGTTTCAAAAATTAATAGCGTTATCGACAACGGAGAGAAACCCTGACGTGGATGCAGCATCCTCTGGGCTGCCTCTCTTCTGACCAAAGGGTGGTCGAAAAACTTTCTCATCTCTGCCGAAAAACGGGCAAAATCCCGGCAGAAGTTCAGCCGTCTCATCTGGCAGATGTACCCCAGGCTGAACCACATCCCGACAGCAGGGAGATAGCATTGGCTACTTTGGAGTGTTCAGCACAGAAGCTGGACAATTGTAGCTCAAAAATCAAAGAGCACTGGGATAGGAATGACCTGCAGGTAGAAGGACCGCCATGGTACCTCTTCAGGGTGAGAAGCACTGGTTCCAGAATGGGCTGGATACGGCTGGCAGTGGATGGAAGGGGAGAGGCATCAGCAGAGCTGGATGGAATTGGCAAGGTATACCGGGAGCTGTAGTCCACCCGGTCCAGGCAGAGCGGAATAGTGGTACAATGGTAGAAATGCTGCCGTGAAGCGCCAGAAGCCCGGGTTCGCTCCCGACTATGGAGGCTGTTTGTATTTGTATTTTCCCAGAGAATTTGTACATTTTCCCAGTGTCCACGTCAGTTTTCTACCTGTGATGCCACTTTCATGGAACTATGTACCTGCACTCCAAGATCCCTCTGCTCTACAACACTCCCCCTGAGCCCTGCCATCCACTATGTATGTCCTGCCCAACCGATCAAGACCCTGCTACAATTTTTGACAAACATCTTCACTATCTACAATACCACCCACTTTAGTGTCATCTGTCAATGTCATCATTCCTTTTACATTCTCATCCAAATCACTGACATTGACTTTCCAACCACAGATGTTAGATTCACTTGCCTGTAATTCCCAGGTTTTTCCGTGCAGCCCTTCTTAAATAGAGGCACATATTTGCCCCCCTCCAGTCTTCTGGCAACTGACCTGTATTTAATGACGACATATAATCTTAGCCAGGGCTCCTGCAATTTCTTCTTTAGCTTCCCACAGTGTCCTCGGATATATCTGATCATGCCCAGGATATCTTCAAGTGCATTAGGACTTTCAGCACTTCCTCGACTGTAAGAATTATTGTCCTCAAAGCACTTGACTGCCCCAAGTTTCCCCACCCTCATGTCTTTCTCCACAGTAAAAACAGTGGTGAAATACTCTTTCTAGGATCTTGACCATCTCCTGTGACTTTGATTCCTGAGCAGCCCCATTCTCTCTCTGGTTACCCTTTCCCCACTAATGTACTTTAAAATCTCAGGATTGTCCTTAATATTATCAGCCAGAGCTATCTCTTGTCCCCTTTATGCCCTCCTAGTTTCCTTTTTTAGTTTCCTGAAACTCCTTCAGGGATTCACTTGATCCGAGCGGCCTCACCCTGCCTCGTGCCTCCTTCTTAATCTTGACCTGTGCCTCAATGTCTCTCATCATCCAAGCTTCCTTACGCCCACCTGCCTTGCTCTTCACTCTAACAGGAACATGCATGTCCTGGACTCTTGTCAGCAAACTTTTAAAAACATCTCACTTTTCTGACATTCCGTTTCCTTCAAACAACCTGGTCCAATCAGGGTCCTTCACCTTATTCTATTTGGTTATACAACACCAAATCCAGAATTGTCTATTTCCTAGTAAGCTCAACCACAAGCTGCTCTTAGAAGCCATCTCCTAGGCACTCTACAATTTCTTTCCCTTGGGATCCATACCAACCTGATTTCCCAGTCTAACTGAATATTTAAACCCTCCATGATCACTGTAACATTGCCTTTCTTACATTCCAATTACATCTCCTGATATAATTTGGACCTCAGAAGGTCATAGGCGATAGGAGTAGAATTAGGCCATTTGACCCATCAACTCTACTCCACCATTCAAGCATGGCTGATCTATCTCTCCCTCCTAACCTTGCGGAGCACCAGTGTTGAGGAATATCGTAGAGGATGATTTATCCTCACTGATTGGGGTCTGTGGTCAGGAAGACGAGGATCCAGTTGCAGAGATGAGCGCTGACACCATCCCACAAGTTTGGTGATAAGCTTGGATGGTATAATGGTATTAAAGGCTGAGCTGTAGACTATGAATATTGAGGAGGAGGAGCCATCTTGGTGAACGGCTGCTAGCAGCAGCCGTCCGTCTTAAATTCGTTTTTTTTTTAGTTTTTAGTGAGTCCTGTTTTTTTGTTTGTAGGGGATATGGTCTTTTAATGTGGGGGGGTAGGTGTTACTTTATTTATAGGTCCCTACCTGGTCGGTGTGGCAGCCTTTTTTCCGGGCTGCCCGTCGACCCGTCGTCGTGGCCTACCAGCGGACTTGGAGCGCCGTTTCTTGGCGGGAACCACCCAGCACCTCGGCCTGCGTGACGGCACTGCATTGGAGCGCTGGAGCGGAGCGGAGTGGAGCGGGCGATGCCTTGCCTGGGTCGCCGCGCTGGAGCTCTGGCGAGCTGGACCGCCGTGAGCAACATCTCCGGGCTGCGGGTTTGCGGAGCGGAGAGGCGGCGTGCGGAGAGACGGCGTGCGTAGAGGCGGCAAGGCGGCAGTGAGGAGAGCGGGCGCCGACTTTTTCATCTGGAGCCTAGGAGCGCCAAACCGACGCGGCCTTGTCGGCTTCGACAGCCGCGGGCTCCAACCAAGAAGCGGCCATTCCAAGTGGCCCAGCCGCCGAAAGGACTCTCCCGACGCCGGGGTAAGACCACCCGGTGAGAACGGCCAGGGACATCGGGCCTCCGTAGAGGCAACTGCGGTGGCCCCAATAGGCCTGACTTTGGGGTGAACATGGGGTGGGGACTGGACATTGTGCCTTCCTCCACAGTGCTATCCACTGTGGGGGGATGATTTTTTTTGTCTAACTGTAGTCTTGTAGGTCTGTGTCCAAGATGGCTGCCGTGAAGAGAGAGTGGACGCTGGCACGATTTGGTTGCCGCTGCTCTCTCTTCACACTGTGTTTTTGATTTTCTGTTTTTGGATTGAATTCTGTTTTTAATTTGTGTCATTGTGATGTCTTTAATTACTTGTTTTACTCCGATTATATGTTTTTATTCCGATTACTATGTAAGGTGTCCTTGAGATGTATGAAAGGCGCCCATTAAATAAAATTTATTATTATTATTATTATTATGAATAGGAGTCTGATGTAGGTGTCTCCCTTATACAGGTGCACCTACACCTTTGTTACTGTTTGGAGGGCTGCAATTAATTCCCTTCAGGGTCTTTTTACTCTTGCAGTTTCTTAGCTCTACCCACAAGAATTCTTCATCTTCTGATCCCATGTCATCCCTTGCCAAGGAATGGATTTCATTCCATTCCCAGCAGAGCCAACTGTTTGTCTTTCGAAAGAACCTCTAAGCCGGTCATTCTCCTTTTCCTGTGATTGTCACTTAGATCTGTACTCTGAAGCTCTTGATGTGGTTGTGAACAACAGTGTGATCATATAGGGTATTGTGGACTTGTAACAGTGTGCAGCCATCCACCCGAGTGCTGAGCCAAAGTTTGACTAGTGCACCCTCTCCACCCACACATGAAGTAGATGCTAGGATATTGGAAACGCCTTGTTCTTTCTCAAGCTGCGAATCCACCTGCCAAAGTTCAAAATGAAGCTCAAAATCCCCAGGTTTGAAATATTTCCACACATAATAAATATTAGTAAATGGAAAAAACGTCAGATAGCTCTTTACCTAGTTGAGTATTCAAGCCATGGACTTCTCTCTTCGCTGATTTGGAATATACTGATTATTCGTGAAATATTTATTAATATACCGTCAGACGGAGTTCAAGAAAATAGGGAATTATTCCCAGTCTTTCCAGATTAATACATGAAGCACGATGTAGGCATTAAAATAATCCATTCCTCTTATATGCAGTTGGATATGGATTGTAGATTTAAGTCGAGTAGGCCATACAGGCAAAATATGAAGCATTTAATTTAGTTTAGTTTAGAGATACAGCCCAGAAACAGGCCCTTCGGCCCATCCGACCAGCAGTCCCCACACGTTACCATTATCCTACACTCACTAGGGACAATTTTTATATAACCAAGCCAATTAACCTACAAACCTGTACGTCTTTGGAGTGTGGTAGGAAACCGAAGGTTTAGGAGAAAACCCAAGCAGGTCACGGGGAGAATGTACAAACTCCATACAGACAGCACCCGTAGTCAGGATTGAACCCGGGTCTCCGGCGCTGCATTCACTGCTAGGCATCAACTCTACTGCTGCGCCAGTGTGACCGCCCATGAAGCTTATCCCCAGAGATTGTGTACTACACTTCTGCACAAAGCTACAATAAAGCAAATGCTCTCAGTTGAGGAACACTCATGAAGCAATTTTGTGCGGCTATTTTTATACATTATATCCCCCTTGGGTCTTAGCACTGAAAAAGTATTTCATGCCATTTTCTCAGCAATAGCACATCCCCTCAAAGTTCCTAATACAAGGTTACTGTGAAATTATTTTATTACATTTTGTGCTTATTAAATATCAGGTGCCGCAAATAGAATCCTTTCATGCTTTAAAAAATCATTGCCAGCATCAATGAATGCAGGTCAAGTATAAGATGGAACTGTGCACTGTATAGCTCCCTCTACTCTGCCCTAACATTGCTCCCTCACCTCAATATCACAAGGTTCATCGCTCACAATGCAGCCTAGATTTTCCCATTTCTGGCATCAATTGTTTGGAATAAGATTGCCATTTCACACTGAACAGTTGTATGTTGTACGGCCTTATCCACTTGGGACATTTTATCAAAGTGACACCTTTAGTATCAACTGACAGCAGAAACTTTCATCACAATCGTCTGATGGAAAGTTAAGTGTTTAATTGTCATATGTACTGACAATGGAGCAATGGAATTCTTACTTGCAGCAGCTTAACAGCTATAATGCAACACACACTTGATATAAAATAATTAAACAAATCAACAAATTAATAAGATTAATACTAGTGCGCAACGAAAATGAGTGCAACCAGTCAGTCCACAGAAGTTAAATGATGATGAGGTTGGTGTTGCGTTACTTTTAAGAGGGGAATTTAGAGATTCAAATTCATTTTATAACCTTATTAAGAAATAATAAACATAAGATTACCAGCAAATTTCTTTGAAACTGCTGTTTAATTATTCAATTAAATGTTCTTAGCAATTGATGTTATACTCTGATATTTGTGTTCAGAAAAATGATTGCAGACAGCGAATGGAAAACTGCTATAATTGCTCAGACTATTTTACAGTCCCTTGTCAGACTTTCATTTATCTTGCATTGCTAGTGGAAGATGACAAGCAGCCATGCTTCTGAGAGATGGGATTGCCATGAACAGAGCACAGATACAGCATTGAAGGCAAAGCAAACCAAATGCCATCCTTACAATCTATATGGTTAATCTATTACAGTTGGTTTAAGTGCCAGAGAGATTTGCTTCCCTGACAAAGCCCTTAAAGATTAATTGTCAGCCTATGTTATTTTAATAAATGCCAAACTTCACAGTTTCAGTGACTCTCAAAATTTAATTCATACTCTTCTTGAAAACTTCTGAATGGGAAACAGGATATAGGAGATATATTAACTTTGGACAGACTATTTACAGGAGCATGACCCTCTTAATCCACTCGCTTTCGTTGTTTTAGAGATGTAGCATGGAAATAGGCCCTTCAGCCCATCAAGTCCAAGCTGACACCTGGACACTAGATTTATCCTAACACTCAGGGCAATTTACAGGAGCCAATTAACCCATGTGTCTTTGGAATGTAGGAGGAAACCGGAGCACCCGGAGAAAACCCATGCGGTCACAGGAAGAACATCCAAACTCTGCACGGACAGCACTCGCAGTCCACATCGAACCTGGGTCTCTGGCACTGTGAGGCAGCAACTCAACTGCTGCACCACTGTGCTACCCTGGTGGACTGGCGTCAATCGACTGGTGAAGGTAGTTTCCGCTGTTAACCATATAACGTTCAAGTGAAGGCTGATCACAGTTTTATAAACCTACTGATGCCCACAATTATCTAGACTGCACTTCTTTCCATCCTTCCTTCTGCAAAGACTCTATCTCTTACTCCCAATTCCTCTGTTTTAATCGCATCTGTGCCCCAAATTTAGGTGTTTCATACCAGGACATCTTAGATGTCCTCATTCTTTAAGGAACGAGGGCTCCCTTCATCCATCATAGATGAGGCCCTCGCTAGGGACTCTTTGATGTTCCGCAGCTCCGCTCTTGCTTCCCCTCCACCCAGTCGCAACAGGGACAGAATCCCCCTCGTCCTCGCCTTTCACCTCATCAGCCGTCACATACAGCACATAGTCCACCAACATTTTTGCCACCTCCAACAAGATCCCAACACTAGCTACGACTTCCAATCTTCACCCCTTTCCGCTTCCTGCAGAGTTCCCTCTGCAACTCCCTGGTTAACGCATCCCTTCCCAACCAAACCACCACATACTCAGGTACTTTCCCCTGCAACCACAGGAGATATGACCCCTTTCCCTATACCTCCCCCTTCGACTCCGTTCAAGGAACCCAACAGTCTTTACAGGTTGAGGCAAATGTTCATTTGCACCTCCTCCAACCTCATCTACTGTATCCACTGTTCTAGATGTGGACTCTATATATCCGTGAGACCAAGTGCGGGCACGGTGATCGTTTCGCTGAACACCTCCGCTCAGTCTGCCTAAACCTATCTGATGTCCCGGTTGCTAAACACTTTAACTCCCCATCCCATTCCCACGATGACATTTTTGTCCTGGGCCTCCTCCATTGCCAGAGAGAGCCCAGCACAAAATGGGGGAACAGCATCTCATATTTTGCTTGGGCAGCTTACACCCCAGCGGTATGAACATTGACTTTGCTTTCCCTTTCTCTCCATCCCTCCCCCATCCCCGTTCTCTGACCAGTCCCTCTGATTACATTTCATCCCTGTTTGCTTTGGTGTCAACTTCTCCTAACTAACAATGATCTATTCCCTTTTTCCTTGATCTGCATCTCTTCTGACCTTACACTTCCTTATCTCTGATACTCCCTCTCCTGATTCCGTCTTAAGAAGGGTCTTGTCCAGATAAGTTACCCATTCCTTCTCTCCAGAGATGCTGCCTGACCCATTACTCCAGCATTTGTGTCTATACACATTTTTTCCAGTGCTACTTTGCAGCATGTTGGCTGTAGTCCTGCTGGAGTTCAGTGTGAGACATTGGAAGAGGTGAAGATTTTTAGCTCTCAACATCTTGTATTGGATCGGAAACATTTGACTGAATAAGGGATATCTTTCAGTGTAGGAAGGAACTGCAGATGCTGGTTTACATTGACAATAGACACAAAATGCTGGAGTATCTCAGCAGGACATGAAGCATCTCTGGAGAGAAGGAATGGGTGATGTTTCGGGTTGAGACCCTTCTTCAGACCAATCGGGGAAAGGGAAACAAGAGATATAGATGAAGATGTGGAGAGATAAAGAACAATATAACGATCTTCGATATCTGTCATTCACTTAGAGTTGTTATTGGAAATTAACAAGGCTGGTTCTGCTGTTTAAAGTCATGAAATCACAGAGATATATATCATGGAAACAGACAAATGGTTCACTGAGTCTGCGTTGATCACTGTTTACACTCACACATTAATCCCATTATTTACTCCCCCCGACATTCCCACTCAGCAGATGTTACTCCTCACAAACACTATGGGGAAATGTACAGCACCACATTCTACCAACCCACAAATCCATCATTCCTACAGTTATCGATTACACTTCTTCCCACTCTCTCTTTTGCAAAGATGCCATCCCCTACCCTGATTCCACTGTAGCCACTGCATCTGCACCCTAGATGAGGCTTTCCATATGAGGATATCCAAAATACTTTCATTCTTTAGTGAACATTGTTTCCCCCAGCGATCATGAATCCCACTCACGTCTCTACTGCGTCCCGTAATTCTGCTCTTACTCCTCCCAGACGCACCAAGGACCGAGTATCCCTAGTCCTCACCTTTCACCCCACCAGCCTCCGCATCCAATAAGTCATCCTCCGATATTTCAGTAAACTCCATGTGAGTAACCTTTCCATTTCCACCACTTTCTGCCCTCATAATCTCCTTGGTTCATTCATCGCTTCTCATCCAAACACAAAGGGTGGTGGGTGTATGTAACAAACTGCTTGCGTAGGTAGTTGAGGCTGGGACTATCCCAATATTCAAGAAACAGTTAGGCAGGTACATGGATAGGACAGGTGTGGAGAGATATGGGCCAAATGCGGGCAGTTGGGACTAGTGTAGTTGGGACAGAAGGGCCTATTTTCACACTGTATCTCTCTATGAATCGATGACTAAACCCCCCCCCCCTGTAACACCTGTACCTATACCTCCCTCCTTCCTCATCCCCATCCAGGAACCCCAACGGTCCATCCAGGTGAGACAGAGATGCACTAGCATCTACTCTAACCTCATCAACTGCATATGGTGTTCCCGATGTGGATCCTGTACATTAGCAAAACCAAGTGTGGACTTGGAGACCGTTTTGCTGAACACTTGTGTGTACTGATCTCCTCCTGGTTGCTAACCTTTTTAATTCCCTTTCCCATTCCCATACTGACCTTTCTGTCCTGGGCCTCCTTCATTACCAGTGAGGCCACATGCAAGTTGGAGGAACAGCACCTCATAGTTAGCTTGATTAGTTTAAAACACAGCGATACGAACATAGAATTCACTAAGTTTAGGTTACCTCTACAAACACTCCCCCTCCCCCTTCCTCTTCTCCCCCTTTCCTCCCCCCTCCTCTAAATGTCCAGTAACCAGCTCCATAGTTCACAACTATGTGTCGCTCTTGTGTGCACACCTGTCTCTATTAAAAAATCAGCCTATCAGGGAACCTCTTTGCCGAAGGTCATCTGTTGCGAGCCCTGATTTGTCCTGGACCTTTTCTCCATTCTCCCTACTACAATGTCATAAGAAAGGTCCTGACCTGAATCATCACCTATCCATTTTCTCCATAGATGCTGCCTGACCCACTGAGTTACTCCGGACTTTTATGTATTTCACAAATCTTTGGTATGTGCAAGGAACCAGCACGTGGTCATACTGAGAGCACCTGACATGAGGGTTAAGCCTGACTATCTGCCTCGACAGATGTGCGTGCCAGCTTTGGAAGCACCACATGAAATGGCTAGGCAGTAAAAAACAGACACAAAGTGTTGTAGTGACACAGCAGGTTAGACAGCATCTGTGCAGAAGATGAAGAGATGATGTTTCAGGTCAGGACCTTCTTCAGAGGGTCCTGACCCAAAACGTCACCTGTCCATGTTCTCCAGAGATGCCGCTTGACCTGTTAAGTTACTCCAGCATTTTGTGTTGCAAACCATATATCTGCAATTCCTTGTATCTCCTTGCTAAATATTAAGCTGATTTCACACTAAATAAAATAGAGGCACTGTCATTCATTTTAATTCTAGTGGACAGATTTGAAATAAAATAAATATTTAATCACCTGTGCAAATAGCCACCTAAACCAATTAAAAATTGTCCATTGTATATTGCCCTAGAATGTGAGGTATTACAGATTTGATATGAGGAATTCATTTGCACTGTCATATAGAAAAGAAGAACATGAGATGGAAATATTATATACTAGACTAAGTGGGACGCGTTGGGTCCCAGTCACATGGGAGGCCTGGTCCCCCACGCAGCCCATTCCCTAACGCAATATTCCACCACTCACCCATTCACCCAACATAACCCGTTCCCCCAAAACAATATTCCACCACTCACCCATAGCCCCTAACTGTGCAGGCTCGGCTCATTTCCCCTCATCCCCTCATCCCCCAGCACTCCCTCCCCCTCCTCTTCATGTGTGCAAGTGGAGGAGGGGAGGAGAGGGAAGTGCTGGGGGATGAGGGGAGGGGGAAGGGGTGCAAGTGGGGGGGTGGAGAGGAGTGTGAGTGGGGGAGGGGTGTGTGAGTGGGTGGGGTGTGTGGTGGGGGGAGAGGTGTGGGGACAGGGTGGAGGGGTGTGGGTGTGGGGGTGTTGGTGGAGAGGGCGGTGTGTGGGCAGAGGGGGTGTGGGGGAGTGTTGGAGGCGTGTGGGATGATGGGACTCACAGCGGGCCTTGGTCATTATCCTCCGCCGGGATCAGAGTCTCCACTTTCCATTTGGCAACATCGGCGACATCTTCGACTCTGCGTCGGGCTGGGTCGGGGTGGACCGCTTCCGGTCCCTCCAAAATTGTGTCCAGTTGAAACCTCAGCCGGCCATCCAGAGCGTCCCTCAGCTCCAGTAAAGACATGATGGTGCAGGAAGGGGCGGACCATCCCGTAGAGTGACAGGAGAAGAGACTAATCCGCGCGGCTCTGACTGGCACGTGCGGATTTTAAGATTTATAAACCTCACTAACTTTTACAATCGACCACCGATTGGAACAAAAACTTTGTGCACCCGCAGCACAGGAGAATGGTGAGTGAGCTGGCGAGAAACCGTAGTGCTATCGTGTACTGCTTTAGCGCAAGTAGAAAAACTGCGCAAACTGGAAGATAACAAGAAGATAGATAGATAGATAGATAGATAGATAGATAGATAGATAGATAGATAGATAGATAGATAGATAGATAGATAGATAGATAGATAGATAGATAGATAGATAGATAGATAGATAGATAGATATATGTGTTTATGTGTGTGTGTGTGTCTGTATATATGTACTGTATTTTTTTAAATATATGTACATTCATATATATATTATATATATAAATATATATAGAGACACACACATACACTCTGAACTTTTTTTCATGTTTGTTTATAGAGTACTATGTTTAAATATTCTGTTGTGTTGTTGCAAGCAAGCATTTTATTGTTCTATCTGGGACATAAGATAAAATACACTTGATTGTTGGCTACACAATAGGAGCAATTTACAGAGGCCAATTTACATATGAACCTGTACATCTTTGAACCGGGGCACTCAGCTGGTCACAGGGAGAATGTGCTAACTTCATCCAGAAAACCCCAAGGTCAGGATTGAACCCAGTCACTGGCGTTGTGATGCAGCAGCTCTACCAGCTGCTCCATTGTACCACTCGTCTGAACAAATGTTTAAGTCCGTTGTAAATAGTGCAGGTTATTAAAGAACTTTGATTGAGTGACACCTACACAGAAATGTCGGTAGCAGTTTCTTTATACAAGCCTAACGCAAACTAAAATATTTTTCAATTTGGTCAAAGCAAATATCTTTGGTATTCTATGAAATATTTTGTTGTTTAGGACCATTATATCATTACCACTTGTGTCCACTACCAATAAAGTCCTTTGAGAAAATCTGATCTCGTTTTCATACAATGAAGCAAGGATTGTGAAAGAATGTTGTTATATACTGATCTACTAATATATTATCATCATACTCTACTTCAAACATTGTATGAATTTCAGCTCCAGCAGCACAATATGCTCGGAAATGTTACTTTAACCTTGTTTAACGATGTGGGAGATTGCAACCTTCACGTGGTCTGCCCTGTTTCGACAAATGCAATCAACCCGGCGTGCACAATCAAGTAAGATCAAATAGAACAAGTTGTCCAACAACTTTAGGCTGTGCACGCCATACGCAAGAAGAAGAAGAACATTGTTTAACTAAACTCTGATTGACACTACTCAAATAATGTAAAGTAATTCAAGAGATGAAGCGCCACTTATTGGAGTTTTATTACGTTTGCCGTGGCTTGTGTAATTTATTTGCAAACAGCAGATTGGTCGGTGTGTGATCAGACTTGTGGATAATGGAGTTCTGTGGTCAGTGACATGTGGGTGCAGCTACTGTTATCCTGGGTGCTGCAAATCATCGTGAACTTGTATTTCTAAACTTAGAAGTACTGTACATGCAGCAACAGCAGAAAAGTCTGCAATGAACACCCTTGTAGCCAACCAAATGACATAGGAGGGAAATAAGAACTAGCGAAAGTAACAATACTTTACTCCTAACACAACAATGTATTGTTTTTGACAGGTGTAGTTATTACTAAATGTATTCATGTTCCTCTAGTTTTTGCCCTCTTCTATTTCTTCCTGCTGCACACCAGTCCTTAGCCGCAGGGATGAGGTGATTTATTTGAACCTCAAAATATGTGCCATTGCAACATTCGATGGCACGAAGCCATCAGTCTTTGTCCCTAGAGCAGACTCCAGAGACAGCTATCCGTGCTCTCTGCAGCAGGGTCAGGATCACAGGGCACACTTCTACAAGCTGGATCTTGAGCTGTCTGCCCTTGCACCTCGTCTCAGTGCATATCAGCAATGTTTAAACCGCAGAAATAAGGCTCAGTAATTCCAAAGGGCAGGTGCAGGTAGTAGAGAAAGAAACAGCGCAGAGCAAAGAGGAATGAAAAATCGTCTGAACCAATTCTCCAACCTCACCGGTCATGAGGCACCCCACTGGCCTTCTTCCTTAGATCAGGAGCAGTGACTTGCATCAGGTGAAACCTTGAAATTGTGTGCTAGCATGTCTTGCATGAAGAAAGCTAGTCTGAACTACTGGAGTGGTGAAGGTTTGTGTCAGGGTTGTAACAAATGCCTGATGGATGCAATTCGCTGCGATAACGTGAAAAGTTATCATGAGGTGAACAGAAAGTCATTGTAAAGTAGAACACAAAAAGGAGCAGGATTGTCCCATTTACCCCTGAAACCTATCCCACCATTCACAGCTGGTTTGTGCCTGACTGCCACCATGTCCTCCTTAATATCTTCTTAATAAATCATAGCGATATATTGTAGCGTTTTTTCTAAAATCAATATACAGCTCAGACAGGAAGTGGTCAAGATGAGACTTTTAGTTATATAGATTACTAAATATTAATATTAATATATAATCGTTCAGACTGATGTTATATTGTAGCTTTACAAAACCCCACTTTGAGACCAATACCTTCAAGTGTTGTGGCATTTGCTGGCAGTTACAGCTATGATATCACAATGGGATCTCATTTACAACAATGTTGCAATGATAGTCCTGGCAGAGTGAGGCTGAACAGGAGGGGGAGAGAGTGAGTGCTGGGGGTCAGGGGAAGCGGAATTTAAATTTATTTTAAGTTCTGGCAGCAAGTGCAGGCATTTTTTTTAAGTTTAAAAAGGAGGATGAGGGACTGCGGGTGAGTGGTGGTATATATTGCTTTGGGGGAACGGGCTGCGTTGGAGGACCAGACCTCCATTTGGTTTAGTTATTACTAAAACTCTCATCTTGTTTGTTTCTATGCGTGTGAATGCGATCCCTAAACTGCACCAAAATAGCCCATGATAGCACTAACATTTTTGCACCATAATTCTCCTATGGTGGTTTGTGTCAAGTTTTATTCAGAATGATGCTATATTTTACAATGTGTTAACATTTTCAAATTGTTTCAAAACCACAATTTGAGAAAAGATTATCCCCTGTGCTTACAGCTATGATGTCACAATGGGATTGTAGCTCTGCTCGCAACATGTTGCTCTCACAGTACACTGAGTTCTGCTAGCTAGCAAGTGCAATTCCATATTATTTTGTTTAAAATGAGGGAGGTTGAATAAAGCGAAATGAGCTGCAGTTGGGGTCTATGGGTGAGTGGTGCAATATTGCGTGGAGGAATCGGTTGCATTGGGGAAATGGGTGAGTGGTGGAATATTGCATTGGGGAATGGGTTGCGTTGGGGGACCAGGCCTCCCATGGGGACAATGGGTGGGTGATCAAATATTGTGTTGGGGGAACGAGTTGCGCTGGGGGACCAGGCCTCCCATGTGACAGGAACCAAACAGGTCCCATTTAGTCTAGTACAATATAGATTACTGTGATTCCACTACTGGTCACATACTGCCAATATAAATATCTATCCATTTTCACTGGCGTCTTACTCCAGTCACTCAGTCAAATTTCTAATCAGATCATTACTTTGCTTTTGGTTGAAATTAGCCTTAACCTTAGTGAGATGTACAGAGTGCAGGCATAGCAGCAGTAATGGAGAGAGATGGTCTCTGTGCTCTCACAGAGAGAGGAAGTCGTTTGATGCAGGTAAGAAGAATCTTATGAAAATATGAATAAGAATTTGATCTTGTCAGTTCTGCTGAGATCATTAAGCTTATTTACTGTCTTGCTGACTTGTTCTCACTCTTTGTATTCACTTGAACACATACTTTTGTTAGCTTTTATTCAATTGAACACATACTGTACTTTTGCTAGGGAGACAAATTGGAAATACAAGGATGGAGTTAAAGGGAAAAAGAGTATAGGAAAAGTTAAGAAAGACACCAGAATTAACAGGACAGAAAGCTCACGAAGGGATATGTCCAAGTGAAATAGAAATCGATGTGAAAGGTGAGGTGAGTAATGGATTAAAAAGTATTATATATGAATGCACAGAATATAAGAAGTAAAGTGGATGAGCTTGAGGCTCAATTAGAGATTGTTAGATATGACCTTGTGGGGATTACAGAGACATGGCTGCAAGAGGATCTGGGCTTGGAACTAAATATTCAGGGTTTACGTCCTATAGAAAGGACAGGCAGGTGGGCAGAGGAGGTGGGGCTCCTTTGGTGAGGGATGAAATTCAGTCCCTTGCGAGGGGTGAGATAGGGACAAATGATGTAGAATCGCTGTGGATAGAATTGAGGAATTGTAAATGTAGAAGACACTAATGCGAGTTATCCACAGGCCCCCAAACAGTAGCCTGGATATAAGGTGTAAGTTGCAGCAGGAGTTAAAATTGGCATGTAACAAAGGTAATGCCCCTGTGGTTATGGGAGTTTTCAATATGCAGGTAGACTGGGAAAATCAGATTGGTTCAGAACCCCAAGAAAGGGAGTTTGGAGAGTGCCTCCATGATGGATTCTTGGAGCAGATTGTAATGGAGCCGACCAGAGAAAAGGCAATTCTGGATTTAATGTTGTCTAATAAACCAGATTTAATAAAGGGAACTCAAGGTGAAGGAACCTCTAGGGGGTAGTGACCATAATATGATAAGTTTTAATCTGCAATTTGAGAGGGAGAAGGTTAAATCAGAAGTGCCAGTGATGCAGTTGAACATGATGACATGATAGAGGAGCTATCCAAGGTCGACTGGAAAAGGAGCCTAGCAGGAATGACGATGGAACAGCAATGGCAGGAATTTCTAGGCATAATCCGGAAGACGCAGGATCATTTCATTCCAAAGACGAAGAAAGATACTAAGGGGAGTAAGAAGCAACTGTAGCTGACAAGGGAAGTTAGGCACAGTATAAAACTAAAGAAAATGTGTATAACACAGCAAAGAGTAGCAGGATGCCAGAGGATTGGGAAACTTTCAAAGGACATCAGAAGGTAACAAAAAGAGCAATACGGGGTGAAAAGATGAAGTACGAAGGTAAGCTCACCACTAATATAAAAAAGGATAGTAAGAGCTTCTTTAGATATGTTAAGAGGAAAAGATTAGTAAAGACAAATGTGGGTCCCTTGAAGGCACAAACAGGTGAAATTATTATGGGGAACAAGAAAATGGCAGAAGAATTGAACATGTACTTTGGTTCTGTCTTCACTAATGAAGATACAAACAATCTCCCAGATGTACTAGGGGACAGAGGATGTAGGGAGACAGAGGAACTGAAATAAATTTGCATTAAGTGAGAAATTATATTAGGTAGACTGATGGGACTGAAGGCTGATTATTCCCCAGAGCCTGATGGACTGCATCCCAGGATACACAAGGAATTGGCTCTAGAAATCGTGGACGCTTGGGTGAACATTTTCCAATGTTCTATGAATTCAGGATCAGTTCCTGTGGATTGGAGGGTAGCTAATGTTATCCCACTTTTCAAGAAATAAGCGAGAGGGAAAACGGGGATTTATAGACTGGTTAGCTTGACATCGGTGGTGGGGAAGTTGCTGGAGTCAATATTTAAAGAAGTAATAACGGCACATTTGGATAGCAGTAAAAGTCAGCATGGATTTATGATAGGGAAATCCTGCTTGACTAATCTTCTGGAATTTTTTGAGGTTGTGACAAGTAAAATGGATGAAGGAGAGCCAGTGGATGTAGCATATCTGGACTTTCAGAAAGCCTTTGATAAAGTCCACACGGGAGATTAGTGGGCAAAATTAGAGCACATGGTATTGGGGTTAGGGTATTGACATGGATAGAGAATTGGTTGGGAGACAGGAAACAAAGAGTAGGAAAAACTGGTCCCTGTCAGACTGGCAGTCAGTGGCGAGTGGAGTGTCGCAAGGCTCGGTGCTGGGGTTGTAACTATTTACAATATATATAAAAGATTTATATGATGGTATTTAAAAAAATTGCAGATAACACAAAGCTGGCTGGCAGTGTGAACTGCGAAGAGGATGCTAGGAGGTTGCAGGGTGACTTGGAAAGGTTGAGTGAGTGGGCAGATGCATGGCAGATGCAGTATAATGTAGATAAATTGAGGTTATCCACTTTGGCGGCAAGAACAAGGAGGCAGATTATTATCTCAATGGTGTCAGATTAGGATAAAGGGAAGTACAATGACACCTGGGTGTCCTTGTACGTCAGTCACTGAAAGTAAGTGTGCAGGTACAGCAGGCAGTGAAGAAAGCTAATGGCAAATTGGACTTCATAGTGAGAGGATTTGAGTGTAGGAGTAAGGAGGTCCTGCGGTGGGAAAGGGCCCTTGTGTGACCACATCTGGAGTATTGTGTGCAGTTTTGGTCTCCTAATTTGAGGAAGGACTTCCTTGCTATTGAGGAAGTGCAGCATAGGTTCACGAGGTTAATTTCTGGGATGGCGGGACTGTCATATGATGTAGCAGCTGGGCTTGTATTCACAGGAATTCAGAAGGATGAGTGGAGATTTTATAGAAACATGTAAAATTATAAAAGGATTGGACAAGCTAGATGCAGGAAAAAAATTCTCAATGTTGGGGGAGTACAGAACCTGAGGCCACAGTCCAAGAATAAAGGGGAGGCCATTTGAAACTGAGATAATAGAAAACTTTTACCGAGAGAGTTGTGAATTTGTGGAATTGTGGTCCAGGTGGCCTCTGGACCATTGGCTTATACCTGGGTAGGAGGTGAACCAGGTTGTGGTCAGATCTTCCCAATGGCGGAAGGTCTATGGAGCTGTATGCCTCTTTAGCATTGTTCCTAGGGGAGGGTAGTCTCTGTCCTGGCAAAGCTACGGGTTCCGATGGTGTCAGCCCTCGGGTACTCAAGGTGTGTGCCAGCCAGTTTTGTGGAGTGCTACAGCATATCACCAGCCTGAGCCTGAGCCTGGAGTGCCGGTGATGTGGAAGACAAAGAGGACAAGCCCCAGCTCCTCCAATGACCACAGACCGGTGGTGCCGACTTCATACATCATGAAGTCTCTGAAGTGGCTGATGATCGCCCACCTGCGGCCCCTGGTTAAACCCGACCTGGACCCCCTGCAGTTCGCTTACCAAGTAAAGATGGGGTTGAGGACACCATTATCCACCTGCTCCATTGTTTGGTAAGCCGGGAAGCTCAGTGAGAGTCATGTTTTTTCACTTCTCCAGTGGTTTTAACACCATCTGTCCTGCACTGCTAGGGAGCAAACTGACGAAGATGTGGGTGGATACTCCATTGGTGTCCTGGATCACCAACTACCTGACTGGACGACCACAATATGTCAGGCTACAGAACTGTGTCTCGGACATGGTAGTGAGCAACACAGAGGCCCTACAGGGGACGCTTCTCTCTCCCTTCCTGTTCACCATCTACATCTCGGACTTCAGATATAACTCGGACTCCTGCCACCTGCAGAAGCTTTCAGATGACTCTGCAATTATGGGCTGCATCGGTGAGGGGAGGGAAGCTGAATACAGAGATGTAATTAATTATTTTATTGAGTAGGTGTGGGCTGAATCACCTGCAGTTCAACAATGACAAGACTAAGGAGTTAATGGTGAACTTTAGGAACACCCTTGTCCCCCGCCTCCATCAATGGTGTGGATGTGCATGTTTACCATGGAATACAAATACCTGGGAGTGTACCTGGACAGTAAACTTGACTGGTCCTAGGAACGCTGAGGCCATGTACAAGTAGGGACATAGCCGCCTGTACTTATTGAGAAGGCGTTCCTTCAACATCTGCAGTGAGATACTGCAGATATTCTACCACTCGGTGGTAGCCAGTGCCACCTTCTTCGCTGCTGTGTGCTAGGGCAGCAGATTGAAGGCTGCAGACTCCAAAATGATCAACAAACTCATCAGGAAGGCTGGCTCTGTCCTGGGGCGGAGTTGAATTCATGGGAGATGGTCTTGGAGGGGAGGATGCTCCTCAAACTGCAGAGCATCTTGGACAATACAGCTCACCCCTCCATGACACACTGGTCAACCCGAGGAGCACCTTCAGCAACAGATTGGTTCCACCAAGATGCAGGGCAGAATGCCACAGAAGATCCTTCTTCCATGTGGCTATCAAATTTTACAACTCCACCCCCTTCTGTCGTGAGGTAGACTGAGACTGACTGCCCCTCCCCCCCCCACACCCACCTCCTCAATCTTTGCACATCACCAAAACCTTACCACTCATCACTTTATTTTCATATTTTCATGTTTCCTATATTTTGTTGTTTTTTATGACTGTTGGCAAATTAATTTCCCTCCTGGGATAAATAGTTCTATCGTATCATAGTTCATGTCCATCCCCAACCCCCAAATCTGATTTCTGCTCTGTTCAACATTTTAGATTTTATACACATTACATAACATCACTTTACATTACACATTACAAAAGTGACATTACACAAATGATATAGGATCTTGGAGTTGAGTGGTATGGAAACAGGCCCTTTAACTCACTGAATCGGTGCCATCCATCAAGCACACTAGTGCCACTGCACAATCCCATCAACTCCCTCACATTCTACCATTTGCTGCATACTAGGGACATTGACCTCGTGACCCACATGTCATTGGGTTGAGGTCATTTGGGAGAATGTGTAAACTCCATGTAAACAACACCAGAGGTCAGGATTAAACTCATGTTGCTGAAGCTAAAAAGCAACCACTTGATTAGCTTTGCCACTGTGCTGCCAAATGGGTCAGTGTTTTGGCCTGGGAAATATAAATGAGTTGTATGCCCTTGGAAGAGTATTTCTCGTACTTCACTTCCAGATAAATTTCATGCATGGAATAGAATGAATGAAGCTCCCATAATTGACAATGCTCTGCTGGAATAATAATCAATTGCCCTAATTGATTTCCTCTTGGTAGCTTTGCCTCCCTAAAGTCATGAATGCAGACAAATCCATGGCAGTCTGATCCCTGAGATGACCTCTTCTTAACCTTTAACTATAGTAAAGCAGTTGCTGCAAACTAATGACTGCTTCGCTCAGTATTATGGTTGAACAATAAATTATCTGGATTCTTCTCTCAGATGGGAAAGAGATCCAATTAAAAGTAAACAGTAAAAGTAAGTTACAGCTGGCAAAAAATGAAGAAACATTAATCAAAATCTATAATTGCCCAACACCTCAACATGAGTCCAGTAAGTATTATAAACATTCATAAGTAACAGTTATGCTTATTACCATCTCTGCACCAAATACAATCCAAGTGACAAATTTTGGCTCATGTTATCTGTAAACATTCTCTTCAGAAGTTTTCATTGGCAAAGATGGCACAACGGAGAAGGCAAAACCAAAGGGCAATATCATCAATGTACACAATATCTAGTGTGTTAATATATGCAGAATGTCAATTTGTCAATTAACAAAGACCTGTGGTACATGATGGAATGATTCGCTGATTCCGTGTGGGAGACTGAAAAGTTTTGTATATATCAGCCAGTATATATCATTTATTCCACGTAAGTGATCCCTTAAGTGTTATGTGACCTGTCAATTCAATTATTGTATTATAATTCATTATAATAATCTAGAAAGTCCTTGATAGTGACAGATATACATGATGGTTAAAGATTTTTAATCCTATTTAGTACAAGGTCACAGCTGCCAGCTGAGTTATACAGAATTTAATTGACTGGAGACTCTAAGCTGACAAGTTTTATTTAGTGTGATTCCCCTTATGTGATTGGCCCAAGCACAGACTGGTCTGCTTTGCTAATCTTATAATAGTGTTTGGTCAAGAGATCCTGATGAGGTTCTTGCAAATCCCTAGAGGGACAATAGCTTCATAGTGAATACTATGCAGAGCCACATGACATCTGTGACTTTTAAGGAATGTGTCAGGGACGGGCTGTTCCTTGGCATGGGATCAACATACAGGGACAAGATTAGCAAGTTTGCTGATAATACAAAAGTGGGTGGTTTTGCCGATAGTGAAGATGGTTGTGAAAGATTGCAGCAGGATCTTGTTTGGTTAGGCAGGTGGCCAGATGGAATTTAATGCAGAGTAATGTGAGGTGTTGCATTTTGTGTTGTCTCAGAAGGGCAGGACCGACACGGTGAATGGTAGGCCTCTGAGGAGTGTTGTAGAGCTGAGGGATCTAAGAGTGCAGGTGCATGGTTCCTTGAAGGTCGAGTCAAATGTGGATAAGGTGGTCAAAAAGGCGTTTGGCACATTGGCCTTCATCAGTCAGAGTAGTGGGGGTAGGGGGAATAGTGGGGATGGGCGGGTGGTGGGGGTAGAGGGGATGGTGGGGGTAGGTTGTGTTGTGGGGTTGTAGGGGTAGGGGAGGGGGTGTAAGTGGGAGGGGGGGTGTGGGCTCCCACTCGCAGAACACAGAACACAGCCCCCACTCGCAGAACACAGAGCAAGCCCCCGCTCAAAGAACACAGACCCCGCTCTCACTTTGCTCACTGCACTCCTCCAGGTTTATTGTCGCGGCCGGTGATTGATAGCGGGTGCCGGAAGGGGCGTCGCTGTCCTGGAGAATAACGGACCAATAACATTTCTAATATTTCACTGATCGGAACAAGGCTTATTTGACTTGCAGCAGAGGAGAATGGTGAGTAAGGTGGCAAAACATCGTAGCGCTATGGGGGATAGTTTTTGCGCAAATGTAATTGCAACGTGGAAGTGGTCAAGATGAGAGTTTTAGTAATAATAAGTAGCTAGGTAGATTAACCATTTGGATGGGAATATACAAAGCATAGTTAGTAAGTTTGCAGATGACACCAAAGTGGGTGGTGAAGATAGTTATTAAAAATTACAGCAGGCTCTTGATCAGCTGGGCAAGTGGGCTGAGAAATGGCAAATGGAGTTTAATGCGGTTAAGTGCAAGATGTTGCAATATGGGAGGTTAAACTATGGCTGGACATTCACAGTGAATGGTGGACCTATGGGATGTGTTGGGGAGCAGAGGAATCCAGGAGTACAGGTGCGTAGTTCCCTGAAAGTAGAGTCACAGGTAGGTATGTGCTCAAGAAGACTTTTGTACATTGACCTTCATCAGTCAGGGTACTGTGTATTGAATTTGGGATAACCATATAACCATATAACAATTACAGCACGGAAACAGGCCATCTTGACCCTTCTAGTCCGTGCCGAACACGTATTCTCCCCTAGTCCCATATACCTGCGCTCAGACCATAACCGTCCATTCCTTTCCCGTCCATATAACTATCCAATTTATTTTTAAATTATAAAAACGAACCTGCCTCCACCACCTTCCCTGGAAGCTCATTCCACACAGCCATCACTCTCTGAGTAAAGAAGTTCCCCCTCATGTTACCCCTAAACTTCTGTCCCTTAATTCTCAAGCCATGTCCCCTTGTTTGAAACTTCCCTACTGTCAGTGGGAAAAGCTTATCCACGTCAACTCTGTCTATCCCTCTCATCATTTTAAAGACCTCTATCAAGCCCCCCCTTAACCTTCTGTGCTCCAAAGAATAAAGCCCTAACTTGTTCAACCTTTCTCTGTAACTTAGTTGCTGAAAACCAGGCAACATTCTAGTAATTCTCCTCTGTACTCTTTCTATTTTGTTGACATCCTTCCTATAATTAGGCAACCAAAATTGTACCCCATACTCCAGAATTGGCCTCACCAATGCCTTGTACAATTTTAACATTACATCCCAACTTTTATACTCAATGCTCTGATTTATAAAGGCCAGCACACCAAAAGCTTTCTTTACCACCCTATCTACATGAGATTCCACTTTCAGGGAACTGTGCACAGTTATTCCCAGAACCCTCTGTTCACCTGCATTCTTCAATTCCCTATCATTTACCATGTACGTCCTATTTTGATTTGTCCTGCCAAGATGTAGCACCTCAAACTTATCAGCATTAAACTCCATCAGCCATCTTTCAGACCACTCTTCCAACTGGCATAAATCTCTCTGTAGACTTTGAAAATCTACTTCATTATCCACAACCCCACCTATCTTAGTATCATCTGCATACTTACTAATCCAATTTATCACACCATCATCCAGATCATTGATGTACATCACAAACAACAGTGGACCCAACACAGATCCCTGTGGCACCCCACTAGTCACTGGCGTCCAACCTGACAAACAACCATCCACCATTACTCTCTGGCATCTCCCATTCAGCCACTGTTGAATCCATCTTGCTACTCCACCATTAATACCCAACCATTGAACCTTCTTAACCAACCTTCCATGAGGAACCTTGTCAAAGGCCTTACTGAAGTCCATATATACAACATCCACTGCTTTACCCTCATCAATTTCCCGAGTAACCTCTTCAAAAAATTCAAGACGTTTAGTCAAACATGACCTTCCAGGCACAAATCCATGTTGACTGTTCCTAATCAGACCCTGTTTATCCAGATGTTTATATATATTATCTCTAAGTATCCTTTCCATTAATTTGCCCACCACTGACGTCAAACTAACAGGTCTATAATTGCTAGGTTTACTCTTAGACCCCTTTTTAAACAATGGAACAACATGCGGAGTACGCCAATCCTCCGGTACTATTCCCGTTTCTAATGACATTTGAAATATTTCTGTCATAGCCCCTGCTATTTCTACACTAACTTCCCTCAATGTCCTAGGAAATATCCTGTCCTGACCTGGAGACTTATCCACTTTTATATTTCTCAAAAGTGTCAGTACTTCCTCTTCTTTGAATCTCATAGTTTCCATAGCTACTCTACTTGTTTCCCTTACCTCACATAATTCAATATCCTTCTCCTTGGTGAATACCGAAGAAAATACATTGTTCAATATCTCCCCCATCTCCTTTGGCTCTGCAGATAGCTGTTATGGTACAGGGATGTTATGATACAGTTGCACAAGATGTTGGTGAGACCACACTTGTAGTATTGCGTTCAGTTTTGGTCATTATACTATAGGAAGGATGTCAGTAAATTGGAACGAGGGCAGAGAAGATTTACAAGAATGTTGCCAGTACCCTTGGAGTGCAGGAAGCTGAGGGGTGTATACAATTATGAGGGGAATAGATTGGGTGAATGCACAATCTTTTACCCAATGTTTAAGAAAGAACAGCAGATGCTGGAAAAATCGAAGGTAGATAAAAATTCTGGAGAAACTCAGCGGTTGAGGCAGCATGTATAGTGTATGTATGTATGTATGTATGTATGTATGTATGTATGTATGTAGACATCCATGTCTACAAAGCCCTCAATGGGCTTACCCCCACCTACATAAAAAGTCTTCTCACCCACCACTCCACCTCTAGGCCTCTAAGATCGGCCAACTTGCGGTTGCTGATTATCCCACGGTCTAGGCATACGCTCAGGGGCGACCGCGCCTTTGCGGTTGCAGCCCCTAGAATGTGGAACAGTATCCCCCTTCCCATAAAAACTGCCCCCTCCATCGACTCTTTTAAGTCAAGACTAAAGACCTATCTATACTCCCAAGCCTTTCCTGACGTCCTCTGAGTGAGGGCTACATGTATATATGTATGTAGTCTGTTTTGTTGTGCTATTCTTATAACAAATGTAAAGCACTTTGGCCAACGAGAGTTGTTTTTTAAATGTGCTATGTAAATAAATGTGACTTGACTTGACTTGGTGCGAAGGAATAGATGACGTTTCGGGTCGAGACCCTTCTTTTACCCAATGTTCTGGGAATCAAAAACAAGAGGACATGCGTTTAAGGTGAGAGGAGCAAGATTTCATATAGATACATAAAAAATAGGTGCAGGAGTAGGCCATTCGGCCCTTCGTGCCTGCACCGCCATTCAATATGATCATGGCTGATCATCCAACTCAGTATCCCATACGTGCCTTCTCTCCATACCCCCTGATCCCTTTAGCCACAAGGGCCACATCTAACTCCCTCTTAAATATAGCCAATGAACTGGCCTCAACTACCTTCTGTGGCAGAGAGTTCCAGAGATTCACCACTGTCTGTGTGAAAAATATTTTCTCATCTCGGTGGTTTCCCCTCTATCCTTAAGCTGTGAAGCCTTGTCCTGGACTTCCCCAACATCGGGAAACATATAACCATATAACCATATAACAATTACAGCACGGAAACAGGCCATCTCGGCCCTTCTAGTCCGTGCCAAACACGTATTCTGCCCTAGTCCCATCTACCTGCACTCAGACCATAACCCTCCATTCCTTTCCCGTCCATATAACTATCCAATTTATTTTTAAATGATAAAATCGAACCTGCCTCCACCACCTTCACTGGAAGCTCATTCCACACAGCTACCACTCTCTGAGTAAAGAAGTTCCCCCTCATGTTACCTCTAAACTTCTGTCCCTTAATTCTCAAGTCATGTCCTCTTGTTTGAATCTTCCCTACTCTCAGTGGGAAAAACATATCCACGTCAACTATGTCTATCCCTCTCATCATTTTAAAGACATCTATCAAGTCCCCCCTTAACCTTCTGCGCTCCAAAGAATAAAGACCTAACTTGTTCAACCTTTCTCTGTAACTTAGTTGCTGAAATACAGGCAACATCCTAGTAAATCTCCTCTGTACACTCTCTATTTTGTTGACATCCTTCCTATAATTAGGCGACCAAAATTGTACACCATACACCAGAATTGGCCTCACCAATGCCTTGTACAATTTTAACATTACATCCCAACTTCTATACTCAATGCTCTGATTTGTAAAGGCCAGCACACCAAAAGCTTTCTTTACCACCCTATCTACATGAGATTCCACTTTCAGGGAATTGTGCACAGTTATTCCCAGATCCCTCTGTTCAACTGCATTCTTCAATTCCCTACCATTTACCATGTATGTCCTATTTTGATTTGTCCTGCCAAGATGTAGCACCTCACACTTATCAGCATTAAACTCCATCTGCCATCTTTCAGCCCACTCTTCCAACTGGCATAAATCTCTCTGTAGACTTTGAAAATCTACTTCATTATCCTCAACACCACCTATCTTAGTATCATCTGCATACTTACTAATCTAATTTACCACACCATCATCCAGATCATTGATGTACATGACAAACAACAGTGGACCCAACACAGATCCCTGTGGCACCCCACTAGTCACTGGCCTCCAACCTGACAAACAGCCATCCACCATTACTCTCTGGCATCTCCCATTCAGCCACTGTTGAATCCATCTTGCTACTCTACCATTAATACCCAACAATTGAACCGTCTTAACCAACCTTCCATGAGGAACCTTGTCAAAGGCCTTACTGAAGTCCATATAGACAACATCCACTGCTTTACCCTCATCAATTTCCTGAGTAACCTCTTCTAAAAATTCAAGAATATTAGTCAAACATGACCTCCCAGGCACAAATCCATGTTGACTGTTCCTAATCAGACCCTGTTTATCCAGATGCTTATATATATTATCTCTAAGTATCCTTTCCATTAATTTGCCCACCACTGACAACAAACTAACAGGTCTATAATTGCTAGATTTACTCTTAGAACCCTTTTTAAACAATGGAACAACATGCGCAGTACGCCAATCCTCCAGCACTATTCCCGTTTCTAATGACATTTGAAATATTTCTGTCATAGCCCCTGCTATTTCTACACTAACTTCCCTCAATGTCCTAGGGAATATCTTGTCCGGACCTTGGGACTTATCCACTTTTATATTTCTCAAAAGTGTCAATCTTCCTGCATTTAGCCTGTCCAACCCGTTAAGAATTTTGAAAGTTTCTATAAGATCCCCCCTCAATCTCCTAAATTCTAGCGAGTACAAGCCGAGTCTATCCAGTCTTTCTTCATATGAAAGTCCTGACATCCCAGGAATCAGTCTGGTGAACCTTCTCTGCACTCCCTCTATCGCAATAATGTCCTTCCTCTGATTTGGAGACCAAAACTGTACGCAATACTCCAGGTGTGGTTTCTCCGACCAGTCTGACTGTCTCTGACTATATTTTATCACTGTTTTGTTGTTGTTACCTTCTCCCAGCTAACAATGATCTATTCTACATTTTCCTTGATCTCCATTGCCTTTGCCGTGTTTTCACACCTTCACACTTCCTTATCTATCTCCCATCCCCCTGACATCAGTCTGAGGGTCTCGACCCGAAGTGTTACCCATTCCTTCCCTGGTTGCTGCCTATCCCGCTGAGTTACTACAGATTTTTGTGTCTATCTTTTTGTCTGCACAGGAACCTCAGTAGTGGGGCCTGAGAGAAGCCCTGACATCAATTTATTTATCGTTCCAAAGAAATTGGAGAATATTGTGAATACAGTGTTGATGGTATCTTTCAAATGTCTTGGGATCTATGCTGTAGGTAGTCCAGGTCTCAGAAGCATACAGGAAGGCACAGATCAACGATGTCCAGAGACCGTAAGTTTGTGCTACGACACTATCACTGATCAGGTTTATTATTTTATCTTGTTGAATTTAAAATGTTTTGGCAGTTAAATGAAAAGGAATATAATCCAAACAAAAGATTTTTCCTATATTTTGAATCAGTGGAATTTGTATCCTGTGTTTAAAGTAAATTGACACCACAATTTATGATCTGCTATATCCTGTATTTATGCAGTACAGAAGCTGCTATTCTGTTAACTAATTCAGAGGTGAGAGGCAGCAACTTTCTCTCCTGTTGTTTATAGCTTAGGAAGTAGCACTAAAAAGGAAATGTTTTGTAGTGAAAGTTTTCTCATTCACCGGGGATGCATTAAGGAAAACGTTGAGTGGATCATACATATCTGCTGAGGAAAAAGATGCCTCATTCTCCCCATTAACTATTTATTCAAACCAGATACATTTGTAAAAAAATATATACATATAAGGAATTGGAGAACTTTTCAAGCAGTTGGTGAAGATTTTTGTAAATAATGAAGTCAAAATTAAAGTTATAAATTCTGAAGCGAATGTATTGTGGAATATTTAACGCCAAATCAGCCACATAAAAGAAGAAATATTGCAGACCTTCAAGTTCGGTAGAGGAACGGCAGGTGAAGCAGTGAGTGCAGGGATTGGCTGAGGAATTTAATTAGCAAATGGGTAAGTTAGTGAACTAGTCATTTAATCAGCTAATATAAGCAAGGTTTGCTTTAGGGGAGCAGCCTTGTCGGGGGAAGTGCCTTGTGAGAAAAGTGCGAGTCTTTGGCTCAAGAGTCTTCGGCGAGGAGACTGAGACATCTACTTCGGCGAGGCTACTGATGAAGTAATGGCAGGTAAGTTGGTGCAGTGTGTTTCCTGCAGGATGTGGGAAGTCAGGGGCACCGCTGGTACTTCTGGAAACCACACCTGCGGACATTGTGTCCAGGTGCAGCTCCTGAATGAATGTGTTGGGGAACTGGAGAAGCAGCAGGGTGACCTCAGGGCCATCTGGGAAAACGAGAATTTCCTGGACATGACCTACAGTGAAGTTGTCACACCAAGGATGCAGGAAGAGCGAAGGTGGGTGACTATGAGAAAGAGAAGTAAACATGGAGTGCAGGAGACCCCGGTGACTGTACCTACTGAAAACATGTACATCCTCTTGGGAGGGGGCAACACAACAAGATTGAGTGGTAGCCAGGGATATGATTCCAACCTGGTGCTGAGGCTCAATTGGGAAGAGTGACGGCAGGCAGAGCCGTAGTGGTGGGAGACTCCGTCGTCAGAGGTGTGGACAGGAGATTCTGCGGCAGCAGGCGAGACTCCAAGATAGTGTGTTGCCTCCCTGGTGCCCGGGTCCAAGACATCTCGGGGTGGCTGCACGGCATCCTCAAGAGTGAGGGGCAGCAGCCGAAGGTTGTTGTGCATGTTGGCACGAATGATATAGGTCGGCAGAGGAAGGAGGTTCTGCAACAAGAATTTATGAAATTGGGCCGAAGACTGATAAGCAGGACCTGCAGGGTAGTGATCTCTGGATTGTTTCCAGTACCGTGTGCTAGTAAAGGCATGAATAGGAAGATAGAGGATATGAATGTGTGGCTGCACGGTTGGTGCAGGGGGCAGGGATTCAGATTTCTGGATCATTGGGCTCTCTTCGGTGGCAGGGATGACATATAAAAGGGACGGGTTGCACCTAAACTGGAGGGGGACCAACATCCTAGCAGGAAGGTTTGCTAATGCTACACAGGAGGGTTTAAACTAAGGTACACAAAAATGCTGGAGAAACTCAACGGGTGCAGCAGCATCTATGGAGCGAAGGAAATAGGCGACGTTTCGGGCCGAAACCCTTCCTCAGGGTTTAAACTAGATTGGTAGGGGGGTGGGATCTTGTGCAGGACAGAGGCACGTGAGAGGCTAGAAGATGTTACGAAGGGTGGTGTGGGAAAGGTTAGTGGACAGAATAGGCAGGTGAAAGGCAGAGAGCGAAGAGCAAGGGGCCTGACGGGTAAGGCAGATTAGCTTAGGGCATGGATAGGTACGAGCGACTGGGATGTTGTAGCCATGACTGAAACCTGGTTAAGGGAGGGGCAGGACTGGCAGCTCAATGTTCCTGGGTACAGGAGCTTCAGGAGAGTCAAGGGTGAGGGAAAAAGAGGAGGGGGGTTGCATTGTTGGTTAAGGAGGATGTCACGGCTGCGTTCAGATATTACATTACGGATGGTTCGTCTAGTGAGGCTATATGGGTGGAGCTGAGGAATAAGAAAAGGATGATCACCTTGTTGGGGTTGGACTATGACCCCGACTAGTCAGTGCGAATTAGAAGAACAAATGTGCCGGGAGATTGCAGACAGCTGCAGGTCAAATAAGGTTGTTTTAGTAGGGGATTTCAACTTTCCCAATGTAGACTGGGAAAATCATAGCGTGAAGGGTTTAGATGGGGTGCAATTCCTCAAAAGTGTTCAGGAAAGTTTTCTTAAGCAGTATGTGGAGGCCCCTACACGTGAGAGGGCAATGCTGGATCTAGTATTGGGAAATTGGGATGGGCAAGTTAATGAAGTGTGTGTGGAGGAGCCTTTTGGGTCCAGTGACCACAGTTTGATTAGGTTTAAGATAGTTATGGATCAGGATGGAGTGGGTCCACGTGTTAAAATGCTCAACTGGGGTAAGGCCAACTTTGAGTGTATGAGAGAAGGTCTCGCTCAAGTTGACTGGAGCAAGTTATTAGAGGGGAAAGGAACATCGGCCAAGTGGGATGTTTTGTAAAAATTGTACTGAAGAAAGCTCAGGATGTGTACAGCCCCATTAGAGTGAAGGACAAAGCAGGCAAACATAAAGAAGCTTGGCTGATGAGGGAAATTGAGACATTAGTCAAAAACAAGAAGGATGCATGGGACAGGTAAAGGCAGCTGGGATCAAGTGTTTTCCTGGAGGAGTTTAGGGAACTAAGGAGCAAACTAAAAAAGGAGATCAGAAGGGCAAAAAGGGGCCAGGAGATAGCTCTGGCGGGTAGTACAAAAGACAATTCCAAAAGATCTTATAAATACATTATGGGGTAAAGGGTAACTAGAGAGAGAGAGAGAGAGAGAGAGAGAGTGGAACATCTCAGGAATAAAATGGTCACCTCTGTATGGAGCAACATGAGATTAGCAAGGTCCTCAATGAGTATTTCTCCTCTGTATTTACCGAGGAGAAAGACAGTAGGACGGGGGAAATTGGAGCAGGCACTGGAAGTGTCTTGAGAGTAGTCAGGGTTACCGTCAAGGCAGTACTGAAGGTACTGTCGTGTTTGAAGGTGGACAAATCTCTGGGACCTGATCAGATATATCTGAGGACATTGCGGGAAACTAGAAAGGAAATTGCGGGAGCTCTGGTTGAAATTTATGAGTCGTTCTTAAATACAGGAGAGGTGCCAGAGGATTGGAGTGTGGCAAATGTTGTGCCTCTTTTCAAGAAGGGCTGCAGGGAAAATGCTGGGAACTATAGACCTCATTTAAAATATTGTGTTCAGTTTTGGGCACTGTGTTATAGGAAAGATATTGTCAAGCTTGAAAGGGTTCAGAAAAGATTTACGAGGATGTTGCCAGGACTAGAGGGTGTGAGCTAAAGGGGGAGGTTGAGTAGGCTGGGCCTCTATTCCATGGCGTGTAGGAGGATGAGGGGAGATCTTATAGAGGTATACAAAATCATGAGAGTAATAGATCGGGTAAATGCAGAGTTAGGGAATCGAGGACCAGAGGATATAGGTTCATGGGGAAGGGGAAAATATTTAATTGGAATCCGAGGGGTACCTTTTTCACACAGAGGGTGGTGGGTGTATGGAACAAGATGCCAGCGGAGGTAGTTGAGGCTGGGACTATCCCATTGTTTAAGAAACAGTTGGACAGGTACAACTTGGAGCGCTTCTACCGTCCACCATCCCCCCTGACCTACCCCTCTCCCACACCGAACGGTCTGTCCTCAGCAGAGGTCTTACATTTGTCCCCCTCCGTCCCCATCTCAATGAGTTCCGCGCCCACCATGACTTGGAGCGCTTCTACCGTCGCCTCCGCCTCACAGCGCACTTCCATGGGAAGGAGTCCTCGCCCCCCAATGATGACCCTTTTTCCCGTCCCCAACGCACCCCCTCCTCATGGAACCCCTCTCGTAAAGTCCCGGCTCTGGAACTCTTTATCCAGAACTGCCGCCGCGATGTCAACCGCCTCAACTTCTCCACTCCCCTGTCTCACTCCAATCTCTCCCCCCTGAACGCACTGCCATATAATCACTCCGCAAAAACCCAGACTGGGTTATCAAAGCAGCCGACAAGGGAGGTGCCGTGGTAGTCTAGCGCGTCGATCTCTACAAAGCTGAGGCCACGCGCCAACTCTCGGACACCTCCCCCTACTTACCCTTGGACCATGACCCCACTGACGAGCACCAGGCCACCATATCTAGCACCATCACCGACTTCATCAATTCCCACGCCCTGCCCGACTAAGCTTCCAACCTCATCGTTCCCCAGCCCCGCACGGCCCGTATTTACCTTCTCCCCAAAATCCACAAACCCGGCTCTCCCGGCAGACCCATTGTCTCTGCTTGTTCGTGCCCCACCGAACTCATCTCCACATATCTTGACTCCATACTATCCCCCTTGGTCAAATCCCTCCCCACCTATGTTCTAGACACCTCAGACACTCTCCGCCGCCTCCGCGCATTCCACTCTCTAGGCCCTCACCCCCTCATCTTCACCATGGATGTCCAGTCACTCTACACCTCCATCCCCCACCAGGATGGCCTCAAAGCCCTCCGGTTCTTCCTCGACCAGAGGAGCAACCAATACCCAGCCACTGACACCCTCCTCCGCATAGCGGAGTTGGTCCTCACCCTCAACAACTTTACGTTTGACTCCTCCCATTTCCTCCAAACACAAGGCGTAGCTATGGGCACACGCATGGGTCCCAGCTACGCCTGCCTCTTTGTCGGGTACGTTGAACAATCCTTGTTCAATACGTACCAGGGCCCCATCCCCGACCTCTACCTCCGTTACATTGACGACTGCTGTGGGGCCACCTCCTGCACCCACACACAACTGACTGACTTCATCCACTTCACCACCAACTTCCATCCGGCACTCCAATACACCTGGACCATTTCCGACACTTCCCTACCATTCCTTGACCTCACCATCTCCATCGCAGGGGACAGACTTTTGACCGACATACACTACAAACCAACTGACTCACATGGCTATCTGGACTACACGTCTTCCCACCCTGCCCCCTGTAAAGACTCCATCCCCTACTCCCAATTCCTCCGCCTATGCCGCATCTGCTCCCAGGATGAGACGTTCCACACCAGGGCATCGGAAATGTCCTCGTTCTTCAGGGAACGGGGATTTCCCTCCGCCACCATAGATGAGGATCGCACCAGGGTCTCTTCCATACCCCGTAACACTGCTCTCTCTCCCCATCCCCGCACTCGCAACAAGGGCAGAGTCCCCCTAGTCCTCACCTTTCACCCCACCAGCCGGCAAATACAACAAATAATCCTCCGCCATTTCCGCCACCTCCAACGTGACTCCACCACTCGCCACATCTTCCCATCTCCCCCTATGTCTGCCTTCCGCAAAGACCGCTCCCTCCGCAACTCCCTTGTCAATTCTTCCCTTTCCTCCCCTACCACCCCCTCCCCGGGCACTTTCCGTTGCAACCGCAAGAAATGCAACACCTGTCCCTTCACCTCCCCCCTCGACTCCATTCAAGGACCCAAGCAGTCGTTCCAGGTGCGACAAAGGTTCACCTGTATCTCCTCCAACCTCATCTACTGCATCCGCTGCTCTAGATGTCAGCTGATTTACATCGGGGAGACTAAGCGGAGGTTGGGCGATCATTTCGCCGAACACCTCCGCTCAGTCCGCAATAACCTACCTGAACTCCCGGTGGCTCAGCACTTCAACTCACCCTCCCATACCCAATCCGACCTCTCTGTCCTGGGTCTCCTCCATTGCCAGAGTGAGCAACACCGTAAATTTTAGCTGACCAAAGAAAATTGGCATTAGAAAAAAAATACTTGTGCATTTTCACCTCTTTTGTCCCTTTTGTCAAATCTTTCATAATTTAGTTAAATGGCGGCACAGTGGCTCAGCGGTAGAGCTACTGCCTGACAGCGGCAGAGATCTAGGTTTGATCCTGACTACGATTGATGTCTGTCCGGAGTTTGTATGTTCTCCCCGTGACCTGCGTAGGTTTTCTCCGAGATCTTCAGTTTCCTCCCACATTTTAAAGGTTTGTAGTTTAATTGGCTTGGTATAAATGTAAATTGTCCCTGGTGTGTGTAGGGTGGTGTTAATGTCATTGCAGACTCAATGGGCCAAAGGGCTTGTTTCCATGCTCTTAATCTAAACTAAACTAAAAACAATATTGATGCAATTACCATTGAACCTTTTCTTCCACCCTCACCAATATAAAGACCTTTCAGAATAATAATACCTTTTAGAATATGTAGCCAAGCAACATCATTTTGGTGTGACTAATTTACAATAATCAAAAGTGGTTATTAATATATTTGTAACAATAATGAATCTGTTTATCTGCACAGTTTGGGTTTCTTTACATAACATTATCTTCTTGGCATCATCCATTCTATTAGACCACTGCATTTAGGTAATAAAATGTATCTATTGCTTGAGATAAACCATATTCATGGCTCAATTATTTTCTCTCCTTTGGAAGATTTATGGAAATAGGTGATTATTGAATTCAAAGCAACTGATACTAATGAAAGTCCTGGCACACCTCGAGAAACATTATTTCAATCAGTTTCTCCAAAAAGCAGTTGTATCTTGCTCCATGCACATAAACCATATTCATGGTATGCTCTATTTTAACTGGCTTGTCCAATGCGAGCAGCAATGTGTTTTACTTTAAAAAATGTGCACATTCCAAAAATGTACAGGTTTGTTGCTTAATTGGCTTCTGTAAATTGTCCCCAGTTGTAAGAAAGAACTAATGAATGGGTGATTGTTGGTCAGCGAGGACTCGGTGAGCAGATGGGTCTGTTTCCACACTGTAACTTTAATACTAAACTAAATGGATCTAACAACAAAAGAGAGATACAAAAGGCCATTCAGGGATGAATAAACAACTTTATGAAAGCTAAGATCACATTTTCTGTGTCTGAAATGTTGACAAGTTCCTTGCGATTTATTTTCTCTGTACCTTGTTCACAAATTCAAATAAAATCTGGTGCAATATACATAACTGGAGGCCTTTCCATGAACATTTGTGCCTGTGATCATAAACTGAGAGGGCAACTTTAAATCTTGGTTGAGGAACTCATCTGTACAATGCCATGCAATAATCATAATCATGTTAAAGAGATAGCGTGCAGGTTTTTGAGAGTTTAATGCCTGTTGTTAATTTAGTTTAGTTTAGTTTAGAGATACAGTGCGGAAGCAGACCCTTCAGTCCACCAAGTCCGTACCGACTAGCGGCCCACACACATTAACACTATCCTTGGGCCAATTTACATTTAGACCAAGCCAATTAACCTACATACATAGAAACATAGAAACATAGAAAATAGGTGCAGGTGTAGGCCATTCGGCCCTTCGAGCCTGCACCGCCATTCAATATGATCATGGCTGATCATCCAACTCAGTATCCTGTACCTGCCTTCTCTCCATACCCCCTGATCCCTTTAGCCACAAGGGCCACATCTAACTCCCTCTTAAATATAGCCAATGAACTGGCCTCAACTATCTTCTGTGGCAGAGAATTCCAGAGATTCACCACTCTCTGTGAAAAATGTCTTCCTCATCTCGGTCCTAAAAAATTTCCCCCTTATCCTTAAACTGTGACCCCTTGTTCTGGACTTCCCCAACATCGGGAACAATCTTCCTGCATCTAGCCTGTCCAACCGCTTAAGAATTTTGTAAGTTTCTTTAAGATCCCCCCTCAATCTTCTAAATTCTAGCCAGTACAAGCCAAGTCTAACCAGTCTTTCTTCATATGAAAGTCCTGACATCCCAGGAATCAGTCTGGTGAACCTTCTTTGCACTCCCTCTATGGCAAGAATGTATTTCCTCAGATTAGGAGACCAAAACTGTACGCAATACTCCAGGTGTGGTCTCAGCAAGACCCTGTACAACTGTAGTAGAACCTCCCTGCTCCTATACTCAAATCCTTTTGCTATGAATGCTAACATACCATTTGCTTTCTTCACTGCCTGCTGCACCTGCATGCCTCCTTTTAATGACTGGTGTACAATGACACCCAGGTCTCGTTGCATCTCCCCTTTTCCTAATCGGCCACCATTCAGATAATAGTCTACTTTCCTGTTTTTGCCACCAAAGTGGATAACCTCACATTTATCCACATTATACTGCATCTGCCATTTACTTGCCCACTCACCCAGCCTATGCAAGTCACTTGCAGCCTCCTAGCATCCTCCTCACAGCTAACACTGCCCCCCAGCTTCGTGTCATCCGCAAACTTGGAGATGTTGCATTCAATTCCCTCGTCCAAATCATTAATATATATTGTAAGTAGCTGGGGTCCCAGCACTGAGCCTCGGTACCCCACTAGTCACTGCCCGCCATTGTGAAAAGGACCCGTTTACTCCCAGTCTTTGTTTCCTGTTTGCCAGCCAGTTCTCTATCCACTTCAATACTGAACCCCCAATACCGTGTGCTTTAAGTTTGTATACTAATCTCTTATGTGGGACATTGTCGAAAGCCTTCTGAAAGTCCAGATATAACACATCCACTGGTTCTCCCTTATCCACTCTACTAGTTACATCCTCCAAAAATGCCATAAGATTCGTCAGACATGATTTACCTTTCATAAATCCATGCTGACTTTGTCCAATGATTGCACCACTTTCTCAGCCAGGGCATCTGCTCTCCAGCTTCCTACAGTGTCCTTGGATATATCTGATCATGCCTGGGAGATTTGTCTACTTTCATACACGTGAGGACCTTCAGCACCTCCTCATCCGTAACACTGACTGCTCTCAAGACACTTGCATTGACTCATGGCTTCTCAGTATCCTGCAGCTCCGACCTTGCTCTTCCTCCCCCTAGTCACAACAGAGACAGAGTCCCCTTAGTCCTTACCTTCCACCTCACCAGCCGTCGCATAACACACAAGATCCTCCAAAATTTCCTCCACCTCCAACGGGATCCCACCACTTGTCATAATTTCCCATCTTCACCCCTTTCCGCCTCCCGCAGAGACTGTTTCCCACCCAAACCACCCCATCCCTAGGTACCTTCCCCTGCAACCGCAGAAGATGCAACACCTGTCGCTATACCTCCTCCCTCGACTCTGTCCAGGGACCCTGACTGTCCTTTCAGGTTAGGCAGAGGTTCACTTACACATCCTCCAGCCTCATCTACTGTATCCATTGTTCAAGATGTGGACTCTTATACATCGGCGAGACCAAACGCAGACTGGGCGATTGTTTCGGGGAACACATTCGCTCAGCCCGCCTGAACCAACCTGACCTCCCGGTTGCTGGACAATTTAATTTTCCTTCCCATTCCTCGTGTACGCAGGCCTTTCTGTCCTCGGTTTCCTCCATTTTCAGAGTGAGGTTAAATGCAAATTGGAGGAACAGCATCTCATATTTCACTTGGGCAGCTTAAAGCCCAGTGGTATGAATATTGATTTCTCTCACTTCAGGTAGCCCTGGCATTCCATCTCTCTCTAACCCCCACCCCCCACCCATCGCACTAGCTTCTCTTTTACATCCTACAAACAGCTTACTGTTTCCTTAATCAACATTTTTTTTGCATATCTTTCTTTCATTGTTCTTTATCTCTCCACATCATCGTCTATATCCCTCATTTCCCTTATCCCTAATCAGTCTGAAGATGGGTCTTGACCCGAAACATCACCCATTCCTTCTCTCCAGAGATGCTGCCAGTCCCGCTGTGTTACTTCAGCTTTTTGTGTTTCGAGGGATATGGGCCAAACGCAGGCAGGTGGTACAAGTGATGATGGGACATATTGGTCGGGGTGCACAAGTTGGGCTGAAGGGCCTGTTTCCACACTGTCTCACTCTATGACTCCGACTCTGGTCTCTGCCACAGTGAGGCAGCAGGTCCCCTCCACTGTGCCCCCGAGAGGCTCATTTTAAAACATCATTGGAGAGATCATTAATGCCACTTTACACCATAACATTGATGCAGATCAATTTCTAGTCCCTGGATTTATGTTGGAAAAGAAGGAAAAAATATCCACCTTTGTGATATATGTCCCTCATGGAAACGGTACCTCAATATTGTTATGTTAAGGGGCTGTCCCACTGCGATGACCTAATCAGCGAGTTCTGGCGAGTTTGCCCTCGACTCATACTCGCAGCATGGTCGACACGAGATCCTAGGAAGTCTTTGTAACTCTCCTTCATGCTCGAGAGTAGTCCCCGTACTCGAGGCCTCAGCTAGGTCGCGGCGTATTTTTTGACATGTTGAAAAATGCCAGTGAGTAAAAAAAAGGTCGCAATGGAAAAAATCAATACTTTTTAGACTCGTAGGTTTAGTCGAAGTAGGTCGTAGTAGGTCGGCATGTTATTCGTAGGTAATCGAGGTTAGTCAAAGGTAATCGAAGGTAGTCATAGATAGTCTTCGACATAGTCGAAGGGAAGTCAAATGAGATCGAAGGAGGTCGTCTTCACTCTCCACTATTCGGTGTCTAATTTTCCCGAAGCTAGTGGAAGCTAGTCGAAGCTAGTCTTCAACATAGTCGAAGGAGGTCTTCAACGTGACATTTTTTCAAACTCTCCTAAACTCTTATAAACTCGCCAATTAGGTCGCCGCAGTGGGACAGCCCCTTTAGTATAGATTAGAGATGCAGTGTGAAAACAGGCCCTTTATCCCACGTTGAACATCAATCACCAGTACACTAGGTTTATTTTATCTCACTTTCGCATCTTACACACAAGGGGCAATTTGCAAAAGCCAATTCTGACAGTCACAACCTTTCTCCCAGAGGAAAATGTTCAACACTGGAGGAAAATGCTAGAAGGTGAGAGGGGGAGTTTAATGGTGATGTGCGGGTCAGGTTTTTTACACAGAGTTTGGTGGGGGTCTGGAATGCATTTCCAGGGTTGGTGTTGGAGACGGGTACGATAGCAGAATATACACTGAGGCTTTTAGGTAGACACATGGAAATGCAGGGAATAGAGAGATATGGATCATGTGTAGGCAGAAGAGATCAGTTCAGCTAGACATCATGTTCAGCACAAACATTATGGGTCTCAGGGCTCTTTCCTACGCTCTATCTATCTATCTATCTATCTATCTATCTATCTATCTATCTATCTATCTATCTATCTATCTATCTATCTATCTATCTATCTATCTATCTATCTATCTATCTATCTATCTATCTATCTATCTATCTATCTATCTATCTATCTATCTATCTTACTTACTTACTTACTTACTATCTATCTTACTTACTTACTTACTTACTATCTATCTTACTTACTTACTTACTATCTAACTTACTTACTTACTTACTATCTATCTTACTTACTTACTTACTTACTTACTTACTATCTATCTTTCTTACTTACTTACTTACTTACTATCTATCTTACTTACTTACTTACTTACTATCTATCTTACTTACTTACTTACTTACTATATATCTTACTTACTTACTTACTATCTATCTTACTTACTTACTTACTTACTATCTATCTTACTTACTTACTTACTTACTTACTATCTATCTTACTTACTTACTTACTTACTTACTTACTTACTTACTATCTATCTTACTTACTTACTTACTTACTTACTTACTATCTATCTTACTTACTTACTTACTTACTTACTATCTATCTTACTTACTTACTTACTTACTATCTATCTTACTTACTTACTCACTTACTATCTATCTTACTTACTTACTTACTTACTATCTATCTTACTTACTTACTTACTTACTATCTATCTTACTTACTTACTTACTTACTTACTTACTTACTATCTATCTTACTTACTTACTTACTTACTATCTATCTTACTTACTTACTTACTTACTATCTATCTTACTTACTTACTTACTATCTATCTTACTTACTTACTTACTTACTATCTATCTTACTTACTTACTTACTTACTATCTATCTTACTTACTTACTTACTTACTTACTATCTATCTTACTTACTTACTTACTTACTTACTATCTATCTTACTTACTTACTTACTATCTATCTTACTTACTTACTTACTTACTATCTATCTTACTTACTTACATACTTACTATCTATCTTACTTACTTACTTACTTACTATCTATCTTACTTACTTACTTACTTACTTACTATCTATCTTACTTACTTACTTACTATCTATCTTACTTACTTACTTACTTACTATCTATCTTACTTACTTACTTACTTACTATCTATCTTACTTACTTACTTACTTACTATATATCTTACTTACTTACTTACTTACTTACTTACTATCTATCTTACTTACTTACTTACTTACTATCTATCTTACTTACTTACTTACTTACTATCTATCTTACTTACTTACTTACTTACTATTTATCTTACTTACTTACTTACTATCTATCTTACTTACTTACTTACTATCTATCTTACTTACTTACTTACTTACTTACTATCTATCTTACTTACTTACTTACTTACTATCTATCTTACTTACTTACTTACTATCTATCTTACTTACTTACTTACTTACTATCTATCTTACTTACTTACTTACTTACTTACTATCAATCTTACTTACTAACTTACTTACTATCTATCTTACTTACTTACTTACTTACTTACTATCTATCTTACTTACTTACTTACTTACTATCTATCTTACTTACTTACTTACTTACTTACTTACTTACTATCTATCTTACTTACTTACTTACTTACTATCTATCTTACTTACTTACTTACTTACTTACTTACTTACTATCTATCTTACTTACTTACTATCTATCTTACTTACTTACTTACTTACTATCTATCTTACTTACTTACTTACTTACTATCTATCTTACTTACTTACTTACTTACTATCTATCTTACTTACTTACTTACTTACTTACTATCTATCTTACTTACTTACTATCTATCTTACTTACTTACTTACTATCTATCATACTTACTTACTTACTTACTATCTATCTTACTTACTTACTTACTTACTATCTACCTTACTTACTTACTTACTATCTATCTTACTTACTTACTTACTTACTATCTATCTTACTTACTTACTTACTTACTTACTATCTATCTTACTTTCTTACTTACTTACTATCTATCTTACTTACTTACTTACTATCTATCTATCTTACTTACTTACTTACTTACTTACTTACTATCTATCTATCTTACTTACTTACTTACTATCTATCTAAATTACTTACTTACTAACTATCTATCTTACTTACTTACTTACTTACTATCTAGCTTACTTACTTACTTACTTACTATCTATCTTACTTACTTACTTACTTACTATCTATCTTACTTACTTACTTACTTACTATCTATCTTACTTACTTACTTACTATCTATCTTACTTACTTACTTACTATCTATCTTACTTACTTACTTACTTACTTACTATCTATCTTACTTACTTACTTACTTACTTACTATCTATCTTACTTACTTACTATCTATCTTACTTACTTACTTACTTACTATCTATCTTACTTACTTACTTACTATCTATCTTACTTACTTACTTACTTACTTACTATCTATCTTACTTACTTACTTACTTACTTACTTACTATCTATCTTACTTACTTACTTACTTACTATCTATCTTACTTACTTACTTACTATCTATCTTACTTACTTACTTACTTACTATCTATCTTACTTACTTACTTACTTACTATCTATCTTACTTACTTACTATCTATCTTACTTACTTACTTACTTACTATCTATCTTACTTACTTACTTACTATCTATCTTACTTACTTACTTACTTACTTACTATCTATCTTACTTACTTACTTACTTACTTACTTACTTACTTACTTACTTACTTACTTACTATCTATCTTACTTACTTACTTACTTACTTACTATCTATCTTACTTACTTACTTACTTACTATCTATCTTACTTACTTACTTACTTACTATCTATCTTACTTACTTACTTACTTACTATCTATCTTACTTACTTACTTACTTACTATCTATCTTACTTACTTACTTACTTACTTACTATCTATCTATCTTACTTACTTACTTACTTACTATCTATCTATCTTACTTACTTACTTACTTACTATCTATCTTACATACTTACTTACTTACTATCTAACTTACTTACTTACTTACTTACTATCTAACTTACTTACTTACTTACTTACTTACTTACTATCTAACTTACTTACTTACTTACTTACTTACTATCTAACTTACTTACTTACTTACTTAGTTACTATCTAACTTACTTACTTACTTACTTACTTACTTACTATCTAACTTACTTACTTACTTACTTACTTACTTACTATCTAACTTACTTACTTACTTACTTACTATCTAACTTACTTACTTACTTACTTACTTACTATCTAACTTACTTACTTACTTACTTACTTACTTACTTACTATCTAACTTACTTACTTACTTACTTACTATCTAACTTACTTACTTACTTACTTACTTACTTACTATCTAACTTACTTACTTACTTACTTACTTACTATCTAACTTACTTACTTACTTACTTATTATCTTACTTACTTACTTACTTACTTACTTACTTACTTACTTACTTACTTACTATCTAACTTACTTACTTACTTACTTACTATCTAACTACTTACTTACTTACTTACTTACTATCTAACTTACTTACTTACTTACTTACTTACTATCTAACTTACTTACTTACTTACTTACTATCTAACTTACTTACTTACTTACTTACTTACTATCTAACTTACTTACTTACTTACTTACTTACTATCTAACTTACTTACTTACTTACTATCTAACTTACTTACTTACTTACTTACTATCTAACTTACTTACTTACTTACTTACTTACTTACTATCTAACTTACTTACTTACTTACTTACTTACTACCTAACTTACTTACTTACTTACTTACTTACTATCTAACTTACTTACTTACTTACTTACTTACTATCTAACTTACTTACTTACTTACTTACTTACTTTCTATCTAACTTACTTACTTACTTACTTTCTATCTAACTTACTTACTTACTTACTTACTTACTTTCTATCTAACTTACTTACTTACTTACGTACTTACTTTCTATCTAACTTACTTACTTACTTACTTACTTACTTACTTACTTTCTATCTAACTTACTTACTTACTTACTTACTTACTTTCTATCTAACTTACTTACTTACTTACTATCTATCTTACTTACTTACTTACTTACTTACTATCTATCTTACTTACTTACTTACTTACTATCTATCTTACTTACTTACTTACTTACTATCTATCTTACTTACTTACTTACTTACTTACTATCTATCTTACTTACTTACTATCTATCTTACTTACTTACTTACTATCTATCTTACTTACTTACTTACTATCTATCTTACTTACTTACTTACTTACTTACTATCTATCTATCTTACTTACTTACTTACTTACTTTCTTTCTTACTTACTTACTTACTATCTTACTTACTTACTTACTTACTATCTAACTTACTTACTTACTTACTTACTATCTATCTTACTTACTTACTTACTTACTATCTATCTTACTTACTTACTTACTTACTATCTATCTTACTTACTTACTTACTTACTATCTAACTTACTTACTTACTTACTTACTTACTTACTTACTATCTAACTTACTTACTTACTTACTTACTTACTTACTTACTTACTTTCTATCTAACTTACTTACTTACTTACTTACTTACTTACTTACTTACTTCCTATCTAACTTACTTACTTACTTACTTACTTACTATCTAACTTACTTACTTACTTACTTACTTACTATCTAACTTACTTACTTACTTACTATCTAACTTACTTACTTACTTACTTACTTACTTACTATCTAACTTACTTACTTACTTACTACCTAAATTACTTACTTACTTACTTACTATCTAACTTACTTACTTACTTACTATCTAACTTACTTACTTACTTACTTACTTACT